>NW_026456718.1:0-2428 GCF_943734635.1 Anopheles cruzii | reverse complement strand
ATGCGTGTTTCCTCCACTTGTTTTCCTTTCGCTCGCCGTCGTCGTTCGATGGGTTCGGCAAGCTTGATTGTACGCTCCGATGCGGTTGCCTTCAGGGCGGCTGGTTTGACGAAAGGAATCTTTTTCAAATCTGAAAAAGATAACGAAGAAAGAACTTGGTAATCACGCAATTCCAACCAATCCTTATGTCTTTGCCATTCATCCGGCGACATGCCTTTTGGACCATTAATTTTCGGAAGCTCCACGCCCGCCAGCTGAGAGTAAATGGTGGTGGAACTTTGCTTTATCTTTTTCTTCAACTGTTCCTGGCGCTTTGGCGCTAACAAGTGTTGGTATTCCTCGTGAACGGCAAATAGATTCCGGACCCGTGGTAAAGCCAATTGCTGGATGCGTCGCGATGCATACGGTTCTTTATACGAGCGCACAATTTCGGTCTCTTGCCTGCGAGGAACCACCGCGTGGCGAGAAAACTTAGCGTGAACATATCGTGGACGAGCCAAGTAGTCGATCCTTCGAGTGGATTTGTAGCGCTTCTGTTTGCTGGACAACCCATCGGATTGCTGCCGAAGGTGATCTCCCTCCGGGCAGTGACAGGGTGTGTAGCGAACATAACTACCATTAGCCATGTTTTTGGCCTTATCTTGGAACGGAACGTCTTTCGGACAAGAGCAAAATCAAACCGCAGCAGCAGCCTAATGAAATGCAATGTCTACTGATGCAAGCATGAAATGCTAATGAATGTCTACTAAGATATGCATCGTTGTTAGAGCTGTAGACCTCCTGTAGCGCAGCCTAAAATCGAAGTGTGTACGCAGCCTAAGTTCGAAGTGTGTACGCAGCCTAAGTTCGAAGCGTGTACGCAGCCTAGGTTCGTCTAATCTTCTTCTTCTATATCTTCTATATATAAGGTTGGGGAAAAAGAAATCCATTATTTTTGGGTGAAATTCAAAACATTTTTTAAGATACTTCCGATGGTCCGATTTACGTCAAATATGTACCGTTTTGTTGGAAAATTTGTTGTCTTTTCAAAGGTAGGCTGGTATTGCCTCTTTTGTAAAAGGCTTAGTCGTTATTGACGAAAAACTGGAGCAATCCATTTTTACAACCCTTTTTTGATCTCAGTTTTTCATCACACAGGAAATTTTTTAATGCGCGAAAAAGGTGTCAATCGCTTAGGGCATAGTCCGGACTATACGGTGGATGCATTAAAATATCCCAAACAAAATCTCGGACTTTTTGGTGAGTCACTAAAGACGTGCGTGACATTTCGTTTTCATAATGGAACACAAAACCTCTTCCGTTGGCCGATTCTGGTCGTTTCTGGGCAATTGCTAGCTTTGAACGGTGGAGTTATTGATAGTAGAGATCTGAATTTTGTGTTTGGCCACACGAAAGCAACTCATAGTACACGATTCCTCTCAAGTCCCACCATAAACCCAGTAGAACCTTATTGACCGTAAGTCCTGGTTTTACCACCGGTTAAGATGCTTCACCACGCTTAGACGATGATTATTTTCACACAGTATAGTCGTATGTATTCCATTTCTCATCCCCAGTACCTATCCGTTTAAGAAATGGTTCGTTTTCATTCCGTTTAGCCAAAACTTCGTCGATGGAAATTTTAGCCATCATGTTTTTTGATGTAAATAGGGTGGCGCTCAAAAATAAGGCTTCTTTGTGAATCCAGCTTTGCGCAAATGGCTTTAAGCTGGTCGATGATTGATCTTTAGCTCCTGCTCGATGCTCTGACTACTAACATGCCGATCAACTTTGTTTATTTCTGTGATTTTATCGACATTTTCGATGACGTATCTGGCCAAGCTTTAACATAAAATAAAACTGAATAGGGTCAACGAAGCCAAAATTTAACGTAGCTAGCTGTTAGAGCATCGGCACCATGAACACCATGCAAAATTTCAGCGGCCTAGCTTCAATTTTCATCTTTACCGGACAAAAATTGTAAAATATACCCAATTTTTTCTTTGGTTACTTCCATTGTTTACACCTTATAACTCACAAACGAATGGAACAAACAATAAACAGTGAAAGCATCTTTTCAAGTGTGAAGTATCAGCTTTAAAACGAGCCTAAATTTAAAACTGTACGATCGATACTTCACGAGATATCGATCACTAAAGTCATCTACCGAGAAAATAATGGATTACTTTTTCCCCAGCCTGATATATTTAGCCAATATTACGAGAGGGGCTAATTTTATATTTGTAGGTTATTTATTTGATCACTATATGTTGGCAGCGGACCGCGAGCCGGCATTTTTAGATGTCGAGGAAGCGCGAATGGGGCACTCACTTTTACAACAACTAGTGAACTTAATAAGGTTTAAAGAAGACGCAGTACGTTGCTAGTGTGGTAAATAGTAAATCTTTTATTACAAAAATGCGACACATTAACAAAAAAGAAAACACCA
>NW_026456717.1:0-2428 GCF_943734635.1 Anopheles cruzii | reverse complement strand
ATGCGTGTTTCCTCCACTTGTTTTCCTTTCGCTCGCCGTCGTCGTTCGATGGGTTCGGCAAGCTTGATTGTACGCTCCGATGCGGTTGCCTTCAGGGCGGCTGGTTTGACGAAAGGAATCTTTTTCAAATCTGAAAAAGATAACGAAGAAAGAACTTGGTAATCACGCAATTCCAACCAATCCTTATGTCTTTGCCATTCATCCGGCGACATGCCTTTTGGACCATTAATTTTCGGAAGCTCCACGCCCGCCAGCTGAGAGTAAATGGTGGTGGAACTTTGCTTTATCTTTTTCTTCAACTGTTCCTGGCGCTTTGGCGCTAACAAGTGTTGGTATTCCTCGTGAACGGCAAATAGATTCCGGACCCGTGGTAAAGCCAATTGCTGGATGCGTCGCGATGCATACGGTTCTTTATACGAGCGCACAATTTCGGTCTCTTGCCTGCGAGGAACCACCGCGTGGCGAGAAAACTTAGCGTGAACATATCGTGGACGAGCCAAGTAGTCGATCCTTCGAGTGGATTTGTAGCGCTTCTGTTTGCTGGACAACCCATCGGATTGCTGCCGAAGGTGATCTCCCTCCGGGCAGTGACAGGGTGTGTAGCGAACATAACTACCATTAGCCATGTTTTTGGCCTTATCTTGGAACGGAACGTCTTTCGGACAAGAGCAAAATCAAACCGCAGCAGCAGCCTAATGAAATGCAATGTCTACTGATGCAAGCATGAAATGCTAATGAATGTCTACTAAGATATGCATCGTTGTTAGAGCTGTAGACCTCCTGTAGCGCAGCCTAAAATCGAAGTGTGTACGCAGCCTAAGTTCGAAGTGTGTACGCAGCCTAAGTTCGAAGCGTGTACGCAGCCTAGGTTCGTCTAATCTTCTTCTTCTATATCTTCTATATATAAGGTTGGGGAAAAAGAAATCCATTATTTTTGGGTGAAATTCAAAACATTTTTTAAGATACTTCCGATGGTCCGATTTACGTCAAATATGTACCGTTTTGTTGGAAAATTTGTTGTCTTTTCAAAGGTAGGCTGGTATTGCCTCTTTTGTAAAAGGCTTAGTCGTTATTGACGAAAAACTGGAGCAATCCATTTTTACAACCCTTTTTTGATCTCAGTTTTTCATCACACAGGAAATTTTTTAATGCGCGAAAAAGGTGTCAATCGCTTAGGGCATAGTCCGGACTATACGGTGGATGCATTAAAATATCCCAAACAAAATCTCGGACTTTTTGGTGAGTCACTAAAGACGTGCGTGACATTTCGTTTTCATAATGGAACACAAAACCTCTTCCGTTGGCCGATTCTGGTCGTTTCTGGGCAATTGCTAGCTTTGAACGGTGGAGTTATTGATAGTAGAGATCTGAATTTTGTGTTTGGCCACACGAAAGCAACTCATAGTACACGATTCCTCTCAAGTCCCACCATAAACCCAGTAGAACCTTATTGACCGTAAGTCCTGGTTTTACCACCGGTTAAGATGCTTCACCACGCTTAGACGATGATTATTTTCACACAGTATAGTCGTATGTATTCCATTTCTCATCCCCAGTACCTATCCGTTTAAGAAATGGTTCGTTTTCATTCCGTTTAGCCAAAACTTCGTCGATGGAAATTTTAGCCATCATGTTTTTTGATGTAAATAGGGTGGCGCTCAAAAATAAGGCTTCTTTGTGAATCCAGCTTTGCGCAAATGGCTTTAAGCTGGTCGATGATTGATCTTTAGCTCCTGCTCGATGCTCTGACTACTAACATGCCGATCAACTTTGTTTATTTCTGTGATTTTATCGACATTTTCGATGACGTATCTGGCCAAGCTTTAACATAAAATAAAACTGAATAGGGTCAACGAAGCCAAAATTTAACGTAGCTAGCTGTTAGAGCATCGGCACCATGAACACCATGCAAAATTTCAGCGGCCTAGCTTCAATTTTCATCTTTACCGGACAAAAATTGTAAAATATACCCAATTTTTTCTTTGGTTACTTCCATTGTTTACACCTTATAACTCACAAACGAATGGAACAAACAATAAACAGTGAAAGCATCTTTTCAAGTGTGAAGTATCAGCTTTAAAACGAGCCTAAATTTAAAACTGTACGATCGATACTTCACGAGATATCGATCACTAAAGTCATCTACCGAGAAAATAATGGATTACTTTTTCCCCAGCCTGATATATTTAGCCAATATTACGAGAGGGGCTAATTTTATATTTGTAGGTTATTTATTTGATCACTATATGTTGGCAGCGGACCGCGAGCCGGCATTTTTAGATGTCGAGGAAGCGCGAATGGGGCACTCACTTTTACAACAACTAGTGAACTTAATAAGGTTTAAAGAAGACGCAGTACGTTGCTAGTGTGGTAAATAGTAAATCTTTTATTACAAAAATGCGACACATTAACAAAAAAGAAAACACCA
>NW_026456716.1:0-2428 GCF_943734635.1 Anopheles cruzii | reverse complement strand
ATGCGTGTTTCCTCCACTTGTTTTCCTTTCGCTCGCCGTCGTCGTTCGATGGGTTCGGCAAGCTTGATTGTACGCTCCGATGCGGTTGCCTTCAGGGCGGCTGGTTTGACGAAAGGAATCTTTTTCAAATCTGAAAAAGATAACGAAGAAAGAACTTGGTAATCACGCAATTCCAACCAATCCTTATGTCTTTGCCATTCATCCGGCGACATGCCTTTTGGACCATTAATTTTCGGAAGCTCCACGCCCGCCAGCTGAGAGTAAATGGTGGTGGAACTTTGCTTTATCTTTTTCTTCAACTGTTCCTGGCGCTTTGGCGCTAACAAGTGTTGGTATTCCTCGTGAACGGCAAATAGATTCCGGACCCGTGGTAAAGCCAATTGCTGGATGCGTCGCGATGCATACGGTTCTTTATACGAGCGCACAATTTCGGTCTCTTGCCTGCGAGGAACCACCGCGTGGCGAGAAAACTTAGCGTGAACATATCGTGGACGAGCCAAGTAGTCGATCCTTCGAGTGGATTTGTAGCGCTTCTGTTTGCTGGACAACCCATCGGATTGCTGCCGAAGGTGATCTCCCTCCGGGCAGTGACAGGGTGTGTAGCGAACATAACTACCATTAGCCATGTTTTTGGCCTTATCTTGGAACGGAACGTCTTTCGGACAAGAGCAAAATCAAACCGCAGCAGCAGCCTAATGAAATGCAATGTCTACTGATGCAAGCATGAAATGCTAATGAATGTCTACTAAGATATGCATCGTTGTTAGAGCTGTAGACCTCCTGTAGCGCAGCCTAAAATCGAAGTGTGTACGCAGCCTAAGTTCGAAGTGTGTACGCAGCCTAAGTTCGAAGCGTGTACGCAGCCTAGGTTCGTCTAATCTTCTTCTTCTATATCTTCTATATATAAGGTTGGGGAAAAAGAAATCCATTATTTTTGGGTGAAATTCAAAACATTTTTTAAGATACTTCCGATGGTCCGATTTACGTCAAATATGTACCGTTTTGTTGGAAAATTTGTTGTCTTTTCAAAGGTAGGCTGGTATTGCCTCTTTTGTAAAAGGCTTAGTCGTTATTGACGAAAAACTGGAGCAATCCATTTTTACAACCCTTTTTTGATCTCAGTTTTTCATCACACAGGAAATTTTTTAATGCGCGAAAAAGGTGTCAATCGCTTAGGGCATAGTCCGGACTATACGGTGGATGCATTAAAATATCCCAAACAAAATCTCGGACTTTTTGGTGAGTCACTAAAGACGTGCGTGACATTTCGTTTTCATAATGGAACACAAAACCTCTTCCGTTGGCCGATTCTGGTCGTTTCTGGGCAATTGCTAGCTTTGAACGGTGGAGTTATTGATAGTAGAGATCTGAATTTTGTGTTTGGCCACACGAAAGCAACTCATAGTACACGATTCCTCTCAAGTCCCACCATAAACCCAGTAGAACCTTATTGACCGTAAGTCCTGGTTTTACCACCGGTTAAGATGCTTCACCACGCTTAGACGATGATTATTTTCACACAGTATAGTCGTATGTATTCCATTTCTCATCCCCAGTACCTATCCGTTTAAGAAATGGTTCGTTTTCATTCCGTTTAGCCAAAACTTCGTCGATGGAAATTTTAGCCATCATGTTTTTTGATGTAAATAGGGTGGCGCTCAAAAATAAGGCTTCTTTGTGAATCCAGCTTTGCGCAAATGGCTTTAAGCTGGTCGATGATTGATCTTTAGCTCCTGCTCGATGCTCTGACTACTAACATGCCGATCAACTTTGTTTATTTCTGTGATTTTATCGACATTTTCGATGACGTATCTGGCCAAGCTTTAACATAAAATAAAACTGAATAGGGTCAACGAAGCCAAAATTTAACGTAGCTAGCTGTTAGAGCATCGGCACCATGAACACCATGCAAAATTTCAGCGGCCTAGCTTCAATTTTCATCTTTACCGGACAAAAATTGTAAAATATACCCAATTTTTTCTTTGGTTACTTCCATTGTTTACACCTTATAACTCACAAACGAATGGAACAAACAATAAACAGTGAAAGCATCTTTTCAAGTGTGAAGTATCAGCTTTAAAACGAGCCTAAATTTAAAACTGTACGATCGATACTTCACGAGATATCGATCACTAAAGTCATCTACCGAGAAAATAATGGATTACTTTTTCCCCAGCCTGATATATTTAGCCAATATTACGAGAGGGGCTAATTTTATATTTGTAGGTTATTTATTTGATCACTATATGTTGGCAGCGGACCGCGAGCCGGCATTTTTAGATGTCGAGGAAGCGCGAATGGGGCACTCACTTTTACAACAACTAGTGAACTTAATAAGGTTTAAAGAAGACGCAGTACGTTGCTAGTGTGGTAAATAGTAAATCTTTTATTACAAAAATGCGACACATTAACAAAAAAGAAAACACCA
>NW_026456715.1:0-2430 GCF_943734635.1 Anopheles cruzii | reverse complement strand
ACGCTCCGTCACACATTCTTTCCTCCGGCACTTGTTCTTCTAATCCTAGATTCTCTGTTTCCAAAGGGTGTTCGATGACTATCGACAACGCCTTCCATCATATCCTAGATGGCTCGACGGGATAGAAGATACGTGTTGTGTGTGTCACTCACAGCAGGAGGCCCTTTGTTTCCCTCGCCAGTGTCTTGCTGCGATTCCGTTTACATCCAATAAAACGAAAGGGCTTTCACTTGGGAAGTGAACCATATGCCAGGACGACAATGTCCAGCGGCTAGAACCGCGGGAATCCATCGACGTCCACTTTTCGAAAGGCCCGCACGGTATCCCACAGATAAAACCGCCAGATAAATCAATAACAAGAACCACCGACAGTTGCTTCTTCGGTGCAACGCGCTGTAGAAGAGTGCAACTTGCGGGAGCTACTCTGTACAACCTGGCCCAATTTCCACAAGGCACCGGAGAAAAGTTGTCACAAAGGACGATAAATTGTCCCGGAAAACGTCAAACGTTATGCTTTTCTCTTCCGCGCAATCCATTTAGACAATGGGTGCCGAGTATGTCGATGGGCCTGGCGGGCATCCTCTTGTGGAGCGTCCTTGTGAAGAGATGATATTTAGTTGGAGGTGTCCCGTGCCGAGAAGATAGTTGTAACCCATTTCTGGACATGCGTTGATGCCCTTTGACACATCCTACTGGACAAAACTGGAGACGTGGGGTCGATATTTCTTTCTCCCCTGAGGTCTATGGTCTCAGCGGGGTACCAAATGAATGAATTTGAAATGCGTTCGATGGCTGAAAGCGATGGCATGCAAATTGCTGATGTCCTCCAGTGACGAGCTGCCAGGACGAGGTAGTAAGAGCGATATACATAAATCATGTTTTCCCTTTCGTCGTCGAGACCACTGACACCCGCGTCGACGATGCTTCTTGAACGGTGTGCAAGCTGTTTGCCGCTTTGGGGTACAGACTCGTAGAGCACATCACCACATCTATCATCGGCCCTGGGTCCCCACTGGGCTGTGGACGGTTTGCACGAACAGACTCCTCGTGGACATTGATCATTTCGATGCGTCTCCCGCTTGAATTGCGCACTTCTTGAGATGCCTGCAGGACCGAGCGGAAGTCGGAACACTAGTACCGCAATGTCCGTATTAACTGTGGCTCACGGGAAATGGCCAATTCGTCATCAGGAGCGACAGGAAGTGTCGGAAGTGTCTGGCGAACCGCAATACGCATTCATGTATACTTAGCGCGAATGATGGTTGATTTATCGCCGGCAGCAGCAGCATCTCCATGGTCGATTTACGATTATTGTCCAACGGCATGGTTTTTCCGGACATTTGCAATTTGTCAATATGCTAATTATTGAGTACCAAAAAGGAGGTTCGAGCTACCACAAGAGGCACGTTCGGCATGACCGTAAACGATATTACGTATTCCAAAACCGTGGAAAGGCGGAAAAGGGGGCGGTTCTCGAATCATTGGCCTCTAGGAGCCGAGATTCCGGAGCCAGACGGAAAAATATCATAAAACAACCTCTCAGAACGCAGACGGCAAATTGGGCCCTTACCTAGCATTCTAGCTTTTAAGAAACCGAAGAACGTGCCGCATCGTAGACATGGCAGCATTAGAGAGGGTATAATTTGTTTATTTTTATAATTTCCAGGCTTCCTTTAAAGTAGCCTTCCTTTCGTTCGAGCAAGGAGAGGAAGAAATATTTCTCATTCTATAATACACCGACATTCACGGACCGAATGTTGGTCGACGTGTCTGAGCGTGTGCCGCAGATCCGAGAGGAGCAACATTCTTCGTGAAATGCTGGTAAAAGCATAAGTGTAATACGATTGCGGTTTTCACAGCCCAAGGATATGGAGCGTTGGGATCACGAGGCGTACCTTTTTCTCTGCAACGATACGGGCTCCAATTACGCGGAATATCGTCCCGTTTTGGCCAAACCCCTTGAACAACAACGACACGCTGCTCTACAATATACTTCATCACGCGAAGGACGACACCTCCATCGTCTCGGTTCGTCCTCCTTTCGCCGGCCTACTCTATTATTAAATGTAATAAATTTTTCTCAATTTGAAAGCCTTAAATGACAGAAAAAACGAAAGAAAGTACTACAAACATAAAATAGGAATAGGCAAGACCAACCGGTCCTGCCCATAAACATATTTCTGCCGCATTGTTGAAGAAAGAAAGAGGGAAGGATAAGGATACGGCCAACGCGACTAGACCCAAACTAGGATGAGACGGTTACCGGGTAGGGGGCCGATAACATGCGAAAGATATTGACCCGAGTCGCCGTCGACAAATTCTTTTTCTGTGAAAAGCATTTAGAAAATGTGCGAAACATGTTATTTTAGGAGCATCCGGCTTTTGGGAACTCCTGTGACTTGGACGCTAACGAAGATTGCATAGCTTCTC
>NW_026456714.1:0-2431 GCF_943734635.1 Anopheles cruzii | reverse complement strand
AAAGGATGGGTTGTTTTTCGGGTGGTGCAGGGTTCTGGACGGTTCAAAAGAATATATAAGATTATTCCAAGCTGGTGCGTTCTTTTCCCACGAATGCATTCCACACGTACACGCGCACACGCGCACACACACACACCCAGTGGGGTTGGAAAATATTTTTGTTGTCTGTCTGCGCCTGTGTGTGCTCTGCATGCCAAAAACTCGCAACTTGTGTTCTGCAACATGCCATCGCGCGGCGCGTTAGCATTACGCTTTATGCGGCTAATGGGGAATTATGCCTGGCCCCTTCCTGGCGCAGGCCCCCTTCGAAAGGGACCGCGGGGCGGGTGAAAATATTTTATCCGACGAATTTGCTAACATGAACTTTTCCTCACTCTCACCGCGCGGCGCGTCCAATTTAATTCAGTTCCTTTTCGGAGGGTGCGCGAACGGAGCCCGAGCCCCTTCGAAGAAAAAAAGGCGGCGAACCCCAGCGGCAAAGGTTGAAGGAAAAGTTTTTCTTTTGCCAACAGTTTTCTTTAGCATTCCGCCCCGGTCCGACCCCGACCCCGCCAGTGTTTTGGAGTGTTCCACCGTCCGTCGTGCGGGATGGAAATTTAGTGTGCGAAATTATGCAGCGAAAACAAGCAACTTTTCCTCGGCCCCGTCTTCTTGGCTTGTGTGGGGTCTTCAATATTTCTGCAGGAGAGGTTCGCGCTTGTCGCGGGTTCGGCGAGCAAATTGCATGACTTGTTGCAATGCGACGACCCAAGCCACCCCTCAACCACCCGTTATTGTCGTAATGCCGTTAGCCGTCGCGAATTGGATGTAAACTTTGCGCGCGGCCATCATGTCGCTCGCCAGTTGGCATGTAGAAAATGATGAACTACGGGAAAACAATATTAAGCAGCAAACGGGGATGGGGTCCGAATGGGTACGCGTAACTTTTGGGCGATATTCCATCGTTTGTAGGTCAAAACGTTCGTGTCCCCTGACTCGTACTGAGCCTCAAAAGTTGACACAACGTTGCTGTACTTTATGGGGACTGTGGGACTCGAAATGAAAGACCTCAGCACCTCGACGTTCGTATCAATCATCTTCAACAAAAATTTATTTTCCATACATTAACACTAATCCAGTATGCTATCCAGAATTAATGTAAAGAATTAATGTTTGCCTTCCCACGGTATTCATTACAACTCCTCCGACCGTCGGGGTCGCGTGAGTTGAGAAGAATCGCCGCCTGCCACCTGCATGCTCCTTGATCCCGATACGCTGTTTCGTCGAGTCGGTGTCGCGTTTCTGGAGAAGAATGGTTGTTGCTCCCAGAGGATGTTCAATAACTACCAATCAATAGCAATAAGGCGTCTTCCTGACGGATGTCTATTTCGGTTTATCGTCTTTGTGAGATATCGAGTTCGTTATCTGTTGAATTGTAGTTACTACTGAACAGAATTCATGGTCTGCGCGCAGGCGTTGGTCTCTGAAGAACAACGACAAACACAGATCTCTTGAGTATAGCGTTTCAGCACATGGGCTGAAAAGTCCCGGGCCTAATCCCTAAGTAGCGCTAGTCTTATTATTGCATTCATCGCATTTTCAGTTAGTAACCTTCAAAAGAAAGCTGTTAAAATTATATGATATTGTGTACTCATAAGTTTGCCAGTTATTGTGCTAATAGTGACGCTACTTTTGTTATTTTCAAAACAATGGATCAAACATTGTTTCTTTTTTTTACGTAACATTGGTTCTTGATCAGCAAAAATATCGTTCAAGGGAAGCAATGACTTGCAGAGTGTTATAAGGACTTCGCTCGAACTCATAAACAACAATAAAACGTTGGATTGCTGACTTTAAATGAGGTGCTAACACACGAGAAAGCATAAAAAAGTCCACAAATCAAAATTCGATAGGATAGTATGTTTAATTGTGTTGTGGCCAACATCTTGTCATGGTTTGAGAACCACTGATCCGAGAACCACTCATTATGGATCGAGAACCACTGACCCGAGTGCGTCCCGAACGCATCCGAGTGCGTTCGATCAGCTAACTCCAGCTGTCTCTTGTGTTTCCCATAATATTATAGATTATAGATAAGGATAGATAAGCAACCGAAATGTAATATAAGAACTGAATAAACGGAGAGCAAGCGCTCTTGAATAATGCTCTTGAACAAGCACACATCAACTGGGTAGAACCTGTAATAATCTGTATGCATCCGATTCCGAGTAGAATTATGATTGAAATGTTCAAACACACCGGTTAAAGTGCTTCTTTCGATTAAAAACACAATCACCAAACTCATCCGCTGATGTTTTTATAAAACCTTATATTCAACCAAAGGCTCGCCCCCTTTTTTTTGCTTTCCAATGTTTGATTGTCTCCGCTTCCTTCAACCGAACGGTTCGAGGATGTTTGTTTGTGAAGTGATTGCCTGTCTGCCTGGCTGCTT
>NW_026456713.1:0-2432 GCF_943734635.1 Anopheles cruzii | reverse complement strand
CCACAGATCCCGAGGCGGCCATCTGAACGATATTGTGTTTCACGCATAATGGCAATTCACAAACTTTATGATTAAAAAAATATGTTATTTTTCTTTTGTGTTTTTAAAGTTCTTTCTTGAAGCTAGCAGATAAATAACCCAGTTAGAATTTATTACCTAATCCATCTCTGATATGCAAAATCAAATATTCAAAATTTCTTCTGTAATCAAATATTTTTCTGTAAATGCATTTTGAGAATGGCCCAACTCTGAAAGAATTAGCTACTTGTTGGCTGAGGATTATTATTGTCGGTTAAGTTCAGGACCCTGAAAAAGGACCCTTGAGCCGTCTGATCGTTCAATTTCGTTCTCAACGAAACTGAATGCGAGGAACAAAAAAAAAACCCCGATGAGATCGCCCCGCAAGATCGCCCAACGAACAGCAAGAGCATAAAGTTTCGCTCTCTCAAGAGAGCACAACTCTTTGCGATCGTTGAGGGTCGCGCGCGATCTTCGTATTCAGTCCCGAGTTGCTGCTCGCCGGAGACGGTTGAGTCGGTTTTGTGTTCATTCACAACTCTTTTCCACTGTTTTTTTTCGCTTTTCGTGTCGAAGTGACCAACGGTACGGTACGCAACCGAGCGTGTGCACGTGCCAGTGTGCGCATTTGCTGGCAATTACCCGCGTGTGTCCGCTGTAAGTGCAGTGCGTGATCTGTCCGCGGGCGCGTTGCATTTCCCTTAACACGCGGCCGCGAACAGGAAATGGTAGCGCGCCAGGGTGCCACACGGCGGTAGTGTTGCGCAAGTGGCGCAAGCTTACCGGCAACTGGGGACGGAATGTTGTTGGTGGCTGGCTGGCTGGCGAACGTTGCTGCGACGGTTAAAGTACGAACCCTCTGAGCCCCCCAAACCCAAACGCAACCGTTAATCATTTCGGGTCGGGAGTTTTGAAATTTAACCGTTTGTCCGTTGCACGCCCAGCGCCAGCGAGTGGTTCGGGTGATCCTCTGTGGTTTCCTTGTTTGTACCCGAGTGTGTGTGCGAGTGTGTGGTTCTAAAAAACAACCACGGATCGATTACGCGCGCGCGGTTCGAAATCGGGTTCAAGTTTTCTCGGAGTTCTTAGAGCGACTTGATTTCGCGACGGTTTTTTTTGTTAGTTGGACTTACGTTGCCAGCGGACTGTTTTGCGTTGCCAATTTCTTTTATTATCCCACCCAAAACCGTTCCTCTGACGGACGGTTCCGTTCGCAACACGCACACCGGTACGCCCGATACCGCCCAGAAACCTGTGTCCTCTGGTGTCGTGTCGTTCTGCCGGAGCTTTGAAAACCAAAATTAAACACTTCGCGTATGCGTGTGTGTGTGTCCGTTACAAATGGCAAGCGCAAAGGGCAGGGCGTGCGAAAGTAGCTTCAAATCCTGCGGCTTCCGTTTTTGAATGAAATCGTTTTTGAACCCTAACGGACATCGGAAGGCGGCTGGCAGACGGGCCGACGGTTGTTCGGGTGTTGTTCCGTCCGTCAGGTGAAGTGATTGGTAAGTTTTCCGTTCGTTACGCTTTCGGTAAGCGGCGGCTCAGTTCCTTCAACCGCGGATCACCCTCCGGAACATGGCGTTGTTTGGGTCGCCGAAGTTTTCTGAAGCGGTGTCACGCTCCGGTTGCCTCGGTCGACCAGTGGTCAGGCCGTCAGGTGACTTCAGCTGTCCGTTGGTTCCGTTCCGATCTTAGTCTACGATCACTTCTCCCGGGGGACCGTGGACTTATATTTTGGTCCACCGTCATGCGCCCGAACGAGCATTAACAAGCGCGCTTCCGAGAACCGGGAAACGAGCTAAACACAAACAGAACCTCGCCAACAACCAATTTGCGTAGGTCGGTTGTTTGCCAATATGTTAACGTTTACGGGGGGGACGTCGGCCACATTTCTCCCCCCGCCCGTGTTTATGTTAAAACAGTGTTCATGCCTGGCCCGATGGGTGGCGAGTGTGACTCACTTTCCTGATTGTTTGCCCAAAACACACCGAACGAGGGCATCCGTGAGTTAGGTGGTCAAAAGTAATTGATCAACAAACCAACCCATCGGAACCCCCGAATGCGGACCAGTCACTGGTGTGTGATTGGTGGTTTTTGTTTTCGTTGCGGGTTCTCCGCGAACCCCGGTTGGTTCGGTGCATAAATCAACCATTTAGTTTCGCCCGAGCTTCAGGAGGTTCACGTGCACAGAGCATAACCACCCTTGAGGGAGCCCTGGAGCCCTGATTGAATATCGATTGGTCCGTGCTCGCGGGAGGGGGGAAAGGGTTCGACCCTGTTCGGTGCAGGGATCTGCGCAAATTGTTCGTTGCGCCCGAGAGCAGATTGTAGCATAAAATTAACCATTACCGAGCGCGAGCGTGTGTGTGTGTGCGGAGTCTGGCCCTCGGCAGTGGCACTCGTGAACTGGGTCT
>NW_026456712.1:0-2432 GCF_943734635.1 Anopheles cruzii | reverse complement strand
GGGGGGCCACGAATGTGTAGCAGCCCTGTGACACGTGCCCTGACGGGGCTGGTTGCATGGCATGGCATGGCATGGGTAACTCGGCACGAATGGAATGCATGTCTGCATGGCACAACCACCAGGGCGCATCAGCATCGCATGAGCATCGCATGTCGTCTTCTCAGGTTCCGCATGATGCATGATAATCGTTGCTGCTGTTGTTGGTGCATGAAAGGGACTCGAAAGGGCAACAACAGCAGCAGAGGGAAGTAGCTCCGCACGGTAGCCCTCGTGATCCCCAAACCTGCATGCTGCATGCTGATGAGGGCGATTAGTATCGGAGCGAACATCATAAACACCCTCGCTCTCTCTCGCTCTCTCTCTCTCTCTCTCTCTCTCTCTCTCTCTCTCTCTTGGGGACTGCATGTCTGCATGCGAGCATGGCGCTAGACTAGAAGCACCTCCCGCTGGGATAAAAACCTCGCTCCCATCTTCCAGCCCACCGCATGTGCATGGTCCCACCGACGAGGTGCTTGCTCCGAAACGAGGTGCATGATCCCGGCATGATCCCGATACCGGCATGTTGCATGACCTTCCCGACCCGCTACCCTCAAGCATGGTCTCTGCTGCACCCACTGCATGCTGCACTGGCACGCTGCATGCTGCATCCACTGCATGAAGTAGGCGCTTTAGCGATTATTTGAAAAGGAAGAAAGAAAGACATTCTCCACTTAAAAACGCATCGGCAAGGCCGCAGCGGCAACCTCGGCCGCCCCGAACAGTGTCTCTCTCTCTCTCTCTCTCCCTTCCTGTCTCTCTCTCTCTCTCGCGCGCGCGCGCTGCATGCTCTCACGCTCGCTCCAACGCTCGGGCCGCAAACGAACGGCACAAACGTGACCACCGGACCGGACCGGCCTTTGGAGGGTCCTGGCTATGGCCCCCGGGCTCGCCAATAAAACTGACCAATTCCGAGGTGCCGCCCCGCGGCGTACTCTCGGCGCTACACCTACACACACACACACACACAGAATCCGGCTCGCCAATCTTCAAAAGGCACACCTTGGCCGCCGGTTGTCACATTTGTCAACGTTTTTTCTCGTTTTTTTTTTTGGTTTCGTTCCTGTTTTCGTTCCGTTTCCGGTTTTGGTTTTTTGTTTCCCCCTTCCCCGCTGCGTGCTTCACCACCGACTCCGGTTTTATCGTCTCCCTTACCCTAGGCAACCCGTTGCTGACCACTCCTCTATGGGTTCGGGGCCAGTTCTTGGGTTCTTCTCTTTCGCGGGCGCCACTCCCGTTGTCTTTTGTTGTAATGCTCAAATCTCTTCCTTCGTTTCGGGCTTTATGGCTTCAATTTGCATACCTTTCACACCGCCACATCCATCCACAATACCACCCTGCCCCACCCCAGTGGTCTGATTCCTACGAGTCCTGTGTTCCCGCCGTTTGCATTGGAAGTCCTGTATCTGAATGTTTTTTTCGGGTTTCCACCTGGAAGTAGTCCCAGTCCTGAACTAGCGCTCTCTCTCTCTCACTATCGGACACACTCTCTCTCTCCCTCTCGAAGCCCTCTTGCGTCCCGGACAGCCCGAGAAAACTTAGATTGACTTTCTTTTTTCCTTCGTTCCGTTCCAAATTAAATGCCCAAATACTTTTTTCTCTAGTCTCTTTTTCAACTTTCTTTAAACGATAGGTATTTTGGTTCGCTAAGAACTCTCTCTCTCTCTCTCGCTCTCGCTCTCCTTCTGTCTTACTCTACTTGCTACTCTTTCTTTCTCTCTTTTACTCATACTACACCGTTCTCAAGTACTATCACCAATTACGTCAGTCTCTTCCTGTTTGTGCCCGTTGTACAGCAAACGCTCTTACACACCTTCCCCAATTTGTTCTGATGACTTCTACCAAAGACTTACACCCACCCCTCTCACCCATAGTATACAGTGTGACCAACTCTACCCACCACCCAATCCCTCTTCTTGCTTCCGGTTCCCGGGATCTTCCCCAATGGTGTCCATACCTTGACCATCGATGTTTTTTCGTTTTTTTGTTTCTTTGTATAAATAAATCCCCATTTCCGGAAGAGTGCCCCATTTGACATTTGACTCTCCCCGAGTAATCCTTCCGGCTCCAAGTCTGCAAGTCCCAGTCCCTGTCCCTACCCCTACACACAACGATTGCAACTCGGCCGAACGCCGGCCAACGCCGGCGCGTCTTATAGGGAAAGTTCGTTTGTTATCAACATTAACGTAGCCAAACAACACCGCTTCCGTTACGAATCGAAAAACGACCAACACCATCCCGACAGTCCCACCCGCTTACACGCACAGGGATCCTCCTCGTCCTGGTCCGCCCTCGAGTAGAAGTTCGCAGAAGAATCTGCCGGAAATTAGGCCCCTCGTTTCCGATCTCGCAAAAACCCAGAAAATGACGCAGTTCGCTCCTCCTTGGAAGCCTCC
>NW_026456711.1:0-2432 GCF_943734635.1 Anopheles cruzii | reverse complement strand
CCACAGATCCCGAGGCGGCCATCTGAACGATATTGTGTTTCACGCATAATGGCAATTCACAAACTTTATGATTAAAAAAATATGTTATTTTTCTTTTGTGTTTTTAAAGTTCTTTCTTGAAGCTAGCAGATAAATAACCCAGTTAGAATTTATTACCTAATCCATCTCTGATATGCAAAATCAAATATTCAAAATTTCTTCTGTAATCAAATATTTTTCTGTAAATGCATTTTGAGAATGGCCCAACTCTGAAAGAATTAGCTACTTGTTGGCTGAGGATTATTATTGTCGGTTAAGTTCAGGACCCTGAAAAAGGACCCTTGAGCCGTCTGATCGTTCAATTTCGTTCTCAACGAAACTGAATGCGAGGAACAAAAAAAAAACCCCGATGAGATCGCCCCGCAAGATCGCCCAACGAACAGCAAGAGCATAAAGTTTCGCTCTCTCAAGAGAGCACAACTCTTTGCGATCGTTGAGGGTCGCGCGCGATCTTCGTATTCAGTCCCGAGTTGCTGCTCGCCGGAGACGGTTGAGTCGGTTTTGTGTTCATTCACAACTCTTTTCCACTGTTTTTTTTCGCTTTTCGTGTCGAAGTGACCAACGGTACGGTACGCAACCGAGCGTGTGCACGTGCCAGTGTGCGCATTTGCTGGCAATTACCCGCGTGTGTCCGCTGTAAGTGCAGTGCGTGATCTGTCCGCGGGCGCGTTGCATTTCCCTTAACACGCGGCCGCGAACAGGAAATGGTAGCGCGCCAGGGTGCCACACGGCGGTAGTGTTGCGCAAGTGGCGCAAGCTTACCGGCAACTGGGGACGGAATGTTGTTGGTGGCTGGCTGGCTGGCGAACGTTGCTGCGACGGTTAAAGTACGAACCCTCTGAGCCCCCCAAACCCAAACGCAACCGTTAATCATTTCGGGTCGGGAGTTTTGAAATTTAACCGTTTGTCCGTTGCACGCCCAGCGCCAGCGAGTGGTTCGGGTGATCCTCTGTGGTTTCCTTGTTTGTACCCGAGTGTGTGTGCGAGTGTGTGGTTCTAAAAAACAACCACGGATCGATTACGCGCGCGCGGTTCGAAATCGGGTTCAAGTTTTCTCGGAGTTCTTAGAGCGACTTGATTTCGCGACGGTTTTTTTTGTTAGTTGGACTTACGTTGCCAGCGGACTGTTTTGCGTTGCCAATTTCTTTTATTATCCCACCCAAAACCGTTCCTCTGACGGACGGTTCCGTTCGCAACACGCACACCGGTACGCCCGATACCGCCCAGAAACCTGTGTCCTCTGGTGTCGTGTCGTTCTGCCGGAGCTTTGAAAACCAAAATTAAACACTTCGCGTATGCGTGTGTGTGTGTCCGTTACAAATGGCAAGCGCAAAGGGCAGGGCGTGCGAAAGTAGCTTCAAATCCTGCGGCTTCCGTTTTTGAATGAAATCGTTTTTGAACCCTAACGGACATCGGAAGGCGGCTGGCAGACGGGCCGACGGTTGTTCGGGTGTTGTTCCGTCCGTCAGGTGAAGTGATTGGTAAGTTTTCCGTTCGTTACGCTTTCGGTAAGCGGCGGCTCAGTTCCTTCAACCGCGGATCACCCTCCGGAACATGGCGTTGTTTGGGTCGCCGAAGTTTTCTGAAGCGGTGTCACGCTCCGGTTGCCTCGGTCGACCAGTGGTCAGGCCGTCAGGTGACTTCAGCTGTCCGTTGGTTCCGTTCCGATCTTAGTCTACGATCACTTCTCCCGGGGGACCGTGGACTTATATTTTGGTCCACCGTCATGCGCCCGAACGAGCATTAACAAGCGCGCTTCCGAGAACCGGGAAACGAGCTAAACACAAACAGAACCTCGCCAACAACCAATTTGCGTAGGTCGGTTGTTTGCCAATATGTTAACGTTTACGGGGGGGACGTCGGCCACATTTCTCCCCCCGCCCGTGTTTATGTTAAAACAGTGTTCATGCCTGGCCCGATGGGTGGCGAGTGTGACTCACTTTCCTGATTGTTTGCCCAAAACACACCGAACGAGGGCATCCGTGAGTTAGGTGGTCAAAAGTAATTGATCAACAAACCAACCCATCGGAACCCCCGAATGCGGACCAGTCACTGGTGTGTGATTGGTGGTTTTTGTTTTCGTTGCGGGTTCTCCGCGAACCCCGGTTGGTTCGGTGCATAAATCAACCATTTAGTTTCGCCGAGCTTTAGTTCAGTTCACGTGCACAGAGCATAACCACCCTTGAGGGAGCCCTGGAGCCCTGATTGAATATCGATTGGTCCGTGCTCGCGGGAGGGGGGAAAGGGTTCGACCCTGTTCGGTGCAGGGATCTGCGCAAATTGTTCGTTGCGCCCGAGAGCAGATTGTAGCATAAAATTAACCATTACCGAGCGCGAGCGTGTGTGTGTGTGCGGAGTCTGGCCCTCGGCAGTGGCACTCGTGAACTGGGTCT
>NW_026456710.1:0-2433 GCF_943734635.1 Anopheles cruzii | reverse complement strand
AGCGTCATAAAGTCGTTGCGTTGCACATTGTTTTTCTCCCGGTACTCCACCGTGTCCTTCACCACGCCCATAAAGAACTCGGATAGGTCCGCTGGCGTTTGCGTTACGCGCAGCAACTTCGCCAGGTCCGGGAACTGGTTGGCTAAGAAAATCTTCATCACACGATACGTAGACGGTTGGAACACTTTGCGGCCCATGACGCGAAACTTGGCCTGCGGATCATTCAAACTATTGCACTCGAGCCCGAACGCAACCGTACCGATCACGTCGGTCGTGAACCGCGCCAGCAGATCCTTCATTTCGATCTCCTGATTGCCGGCAATTGTATCCGTAAGACAATGCGTGAACTGCTCCGCAACAGCCGTCACCGTAGCGAACATCATCTTCATCTTCCCGGAGGTGAACGTCGGCGTTAGCTTGGCGCGCAGATTACGCCACTTCGAACCCTCCATGGCGACCAGATGGCGCGCGAGGGGATCATCGCGGTCATTATGATACAAGCTGCGATCGTGGAAGTATTCGAAGTCCTTCACCAGCACGTTCTTCACCAGATCCAAATCCAGCATGAGTACCGACGGGTTGATAAAGAAGTAGAAGCCACCAAACGGGTTTCCCGATCCTTTCAGCTGTTTGTAACAGTTCTGGAGCACCTCGGAGATGTGATACTTTTTACCGATGCCACGTAGGTTCCCCTGTGGGAACGATGGCTCTACGAAGGGTACTCCACGCCGCTTCCAGTACGACATGCGCTGCCGGACCCAGTAGGTGGCCGCCAGCAGCGCCAACACCAACAAAGTGACCCACATCGTGAGAACGTTTGTAACCAACTGACGTCGCTACGACTGAATCGCTCGATCTCCTATGTCTCTCCGGACTTTTGCCCACCTCTTTGGCGCAGTGATTTTTAAAGGTTCCACGCATGGAACAGCGGAAGTATCCAACAGCCAGAAAGAGAGAGAGAGAGAGAGAGGTTCTATCTTATCGTTTTTTTGGGAGGTGTTTTTGGTGGTCTGTGATTATCGCAACGCCTATAGCAAATACAATCGCGCAGGCATCGGCGGTGATGATGCAAACAGCGTGAATGATGTTGTTAATCGTGAAGGGGCGCATTTTCATTTTGAATCGACGTCGTAGACTAGCTTGTCGTATTTCATCATTTTCGACTTAATTCGATATATAACGTACGCTGGCTGATGCTCATTCTAACGGCCCGAGGTTGGGGCATACCGCGTGACGCGAAGAAAACACACACACACACTGATGGCGCGCGGTCTGCGGCCGCGGATAACGGGGTTCTATGCCCAAAGCGTTCGCGGTGACACCCGAGCGCGGTGATTACTTGTTTCGCCGGGGTGTCCAATTCGGTCGATCTTGGCGTCGGCACATCGTGGGGTGGTTCGGAAGTGGAGGAGTGTCGAGCGTTCCAGCTGACGCTTGGCGCGGTACTGGGGTCCGCATCCTCGGTGTGTGTGCAACGATTGCACTTGTCGACGCGAGTCGAATTGGTTGGAATCGGATATTCGGATTTATCATTCGGAGGAAGTCGTACGGGAAGGACCGTGGCGTCCCTAACCTGGAGCCATCGTTTTTGTACGGTATCTTCAAGTGCGTTGGAACAGTCTGAAGGAACATGAGGGTGGAAGATCAATGAGAAAGTACTGACCGGGGTGAGCGCCTTTTATGATCTTGGTCATGCCGAAGATGGCCCGAAAGATTGTCGTTTGATTTCTGCAGAGGGACGTGTCCAGTACTTCTGAGCGTGGTCCACGAGATGATCGATGCTCGAATGAAAAGTTGCATCAAGCGAAACAATTTCATGCCGGAGTGGTCGGACGTTGATGGCGATACGCTCTCGTTCAACGAGCCTTCGGCGAGGGACCAACGATGTGGATTGGTTTGCGGTTTGGTATGATGCACGGCCGAGTCGGGAAAGCTGCTAAGCGATCCTCCTGAACGAGTTCCGGCTTCCAACCACAATACCGATGGAGTTTTTGATAAGCAGTTTCATCCTGTATCCGAAGGACGGTATGTGGCTGAAGATGGCCAAAGTGTAGGCTTATAAGTCCGAAACAGATTCTATGTTGGAATTGTAATGTACGATAAAATGGCTGAGAGTCATCTTAGCAATCATAGACAGTCAGTAGACGGTGTGAAGCAGTTGAGTCTACTCTGAACCACGTAGGTTAAAAAAGGCAAAATAATCAAGAAGTGCTAAAACAAACACAACACAAATTCACCACCCTTGATAAACAATATTTGTTTGACACGCAACAATGACGGGTCTATATTAATATACATTATTTTCGTAAGATACGACATTCTGTTCCCTTCTTACTCTGCTCCTTGGGACTATATTTTTTTCGTTGTTTCTGTCGTTACTTCAGAAGTGAAATGTTTGTGATGATCTGATCTGATCACTGATCACAACTTTTC
>NW_026456709.1:0-2433 GCF_943734635.1 Anopheles cruzii | reverse complement strand
GGAAAATCTGCCGCAATCTACCGCACACACACACCGTCCGCGGGTGTCGTTGAATATTAATGAGTCCCGCGACGGCAACTGAGACCTCCCAAAGACCCTCCTGGCCAACGGTTTCGCTTTCTTTCGTGAAACCCTAGCCACTCGTCTGCGAAGGGCCGTTTTGGAACGGCACCGGCATATGGGAAGCAGTTCCTCGCGAAATCGATGACTTCTTGTCCGGCTTACTGAGCCCACTGCCCGGACTCC
Organism: Anopheles cruzii; assembly: GCF_943734635.1. NCBI lineage: Eukaryota > Metazoa > Arthropoda > Insecta > Diptera > Culicidae > Anopheles > Anopheles cruzii. Next base: position 2,187 of record NW_026456709.1, on the reverse strand, counting down.
GAACAGCGGGCCACGACTTTGGATTCGCCCAATCGCACTCCGCGCATCGCCATCGTCTCTGGGGCCAGCTTCTGTGAAAGGGGCCCTCCAAATGCGATACTGGTCTTTGCTCGTGCCGAAGTCTCGTCAGCCGTGGCAGGATGATGGTCCCGTCCCTGACCTTACCAACGCGGGACAACCGGTACAACGGTGTCTCCCTTTGCCGGGAAAATCGTGGCTTGTTTTTCTACCGCATCCACTCCATCCGATCCTTGGCGTGGGCTTGGTGATGTAGAAGAACCTGTCCCGTCCCGTGTTCAGGGCCGGGCGCGATACCGGCATGGAAATGGACACTTTCGCGTCGACTGCCGGCACGACGGAGGAAGATTTGGTTTCCCATCAGAAGGTTTTTGCGCAGAGGGAGATTTATAGTTGACCGAAAACAGGCACACAACACCCCGACGGTTGCCACTCAACGGGTCCGATCGGCCCAGGCGCTGTATGTTTTCCCTAATTCACCATAACGGGCCAAGGAATGCTTGGTGGCCTTTGAGGTCACGTTCAGCGTGAATGTTTGTGTGTATGTAAAGGAAATATTCCAAATCCTAATCTATAGTCAAAGACATAAATTTAAGTTTTCAAGATTTTTGCGCGGTGACATTAATAATAGCCATAAACCCTTCATTCGTGCCCATTATTGATTAAATAAAATGTTTCGTATTTTGATATTTATAGCAAACGATTTGTATTCGATTGTACAAATCGATTTGACGATTTGTATTCGATTCGATCGATTTGCATCAAAACATGTGACATGTTAAAACATAAACACTGTTACAATGGTAACAAACTGAACCTTAATTTTTTATATCCTGGGATGAAACAAAAATTATAAATGGTAAGTACGGAAAAAGGGGATGCCGAAAATATAATTTTTAAAGGTTTATTTCTCAACCGGAAGACTTTTACTTTCCACTGTTAGTTTGGAAGGCTATAAAGAACCTAGAAAGTCTAAAAATTTATGAACTACTAGCTGATCCCGGCGCGCGTTGCCACGCCTCATTTCATCCTCATTTCTTGATTATCCGACGTTTCAAAGGACTTCCTGGTGACGTATCCGATCAGCTTCCCTTTGCATTTCCCGTTACTTCTACTTTTCAGACGATCGGGCTTCCCGGTGACGTATTTGTTCAGTTTCCCTTTCCTCCTCCCGTTACTCTGTTCCGAATGATAGGGCTTCCCCGTGATGTATCCGATTGGCTTTCCTTCCCGCTTCCCGTTGGATACATGGCGAAACTCGCACCAGCTAAATTTGACTGAACACTTTTCGAATTTTGCTGCAATTTACCCTAATTTTGTATGGGAGCCACCCTTTGTAAAGTGGCGAAGGGTTTCAAAAATTCACCAGAACATTTCCTCTTCCCAAAAACTCCCACCTGCAGAATTTGGTTCGATTGGTTCGAAAATAACCCAAATTATGCTGAATTATGCTTATGTTTGCACGGGAGCCCCCTCTCCCGGGAGGTGTGAAATGTACTTTTTCTATTATAAGATCCAAATTGAAATCTAGAAGGCTGTAGCAGTCCGTTGCTATCTCTCTCTCTTTCTATCTTTCTCTCTCTCTCTCTTTCTGTATCTCTCTCTCTATCTATCTATCTATCTATCTATCTCTTTCTCTCTCTCTTTCTCTCTTTCTTTCTCTCTCTCTCTTTCTCCCTCTCCCTCCCCCTCTCTCTCTCTCTCTCTCTCTTTCTTTCTCTCTTTCTCTCCTCCCTCTCTCTCTTCCTCTCTTTCGCACCTTCTTTAAAAATTAAACGCAAACTACGCAGTTCTTCCCAACATCACACTACTTCAAGATGGATGGAATGAGGGGTGGTGATAGGTGAAAGAAGGAAGGAAAAGGCTTTTAAGTGAAACCAATCGATTTAGAGACCACCAAAACCTAAGAAACGATACCCATATTGCCCTAGAACGTATTTTAAGGATTGGGGTTGTATGGGGACCCCCCCCTTCCCCTCGTCCTGCAAGGACCAAATTTTGTCACATGGTTTCTCGGGTAACCATCAACTATTGTGCAAGTTTTGATGAAATTCGATTCATAACTTGTGGAGTAATTGATGTTTTTAACAGTTAGTTGTATGGGAGGGCAAAGAAAGAGGGGTGTTAGGAAATTCTTTCCTAACCAAAACAAGGCGGACGATCTTATGC
>NW_026456708.1:0-2433 GCF_943734635.1 Anopheles cruzii | reverse complement strand
GGAAAATCTGCCGCAATCTACCGCACACACACACCGTCCGCGGGTGTCGTTGAATATTAATGAGTCCCGCGACGGCAACTGAGACCTCCCAAAGACCCTCCTGGCCAACGGTTTCGCTTTCTTTCGTGAAACCCTAGCCACTCGTCTGCGAAGGGCCGTTTTGGAACGGCACCGGCATATGGGAAGCAGTTCCTCGCGAAATCGATGACTTCTTGTCCGGCTTACTGAGCCCACTGCCCGGACTCCGAACAGCGGGCCACGACTTTGGATTCGCCCAATCGCACTCCGCGCATCGCCATCGTCTCTGGGGCCAGCTTCTGTGAAAGGGGCCCTCCAAATGCGATACTGGTCTTTGCTCGTGCCGAAGTCTCGTCAGCCGTGGCAGGATGATGGTCCCGTCCCTGACCTTACCAACGCGGGACAACCGGTACAACGGTGTCTCCCTTTGCCGGGAAAATCGTGGCTTGTTTTTCTACCGCATCCACTCCATCCGATCCTTGGCGTGGGCTTGGTGATGTAGAAGAACCTGTCCCGTCCCGTGTTCAGGGCCGGGCGCGATACCGGCATGGAAATGGACACTTTCGCGTCGACTGCCGGCACGACGGAGGAAGATTTGGTTTCCCATCAGAAGGTTTTTGCGCAGAGGGAGATTTATAGTTGACCGAAAACAGGCACACAACACCCCGACGGTTGCCACTCAACGGGTCCGATCGGCCCAGGCGCTGTATGTTTTCCCTAATTCACCATAACGGGCCAAGGAATGCTTGGTGGCCTTTGAGGTCACGTTCAGCGTGAATGTTTGTGTGTATGTAAAGGAAATATTCCAAATCCTAATCTATAGTCAAAGACATAAATTTAAGTTTTCAAGATTTTTGCGCGGTGACATTAATAATAGCCATAAACCCTTCATTCGTGCCCATTATTGATTAAATAAAATGTTTCGTATTTTGATATTTATAGCAAACGATTTGTATTCGATTGTACAAATCGATTTGACGATTTGTATTCGATTCGATCGATTTGCATCAAAACATGTGACATGTTAAAACATAAACACTGTTACAATGGTAACAAACTGAACCTTAATTTTTTATATCCTGGGATGAAACAAAAATTATAAATGGTAAGTACGGAAAAAGGGGATGCCGAAAATATAATTTTTAAAGGTTTATTTCTCAACCGGAAGACTTTTACTTTCCACTGTTAGTTTGGAAGGCTATAAAGAACCTAGAAAGTCTAAAAATTTATGAACTACTAGCTGATCCCGGCGCGCGTTGCCACGCCTCATTTCATCCTCATTTCTTGATTATCCGACGTTTCAAAGGACTTCCTGGTGACGTATCCGATCAGCTTCCCTTTGCATTTCCCGTTACTTCTACTTTTCAGACGATCGGGCTTCCCGGTGACGTATTTGTTCAGTTTCCCTTTCCTCCTCCCGTTACTCTGTTCCGAATGATAGGGCTTCCCCGTGATGTATCCGATTGGCTTTCCTTCCCGCTTCCCGTTGGATACATGGCGAAACTCGCACCAGCTAAATTTGACTGAACACTTTTCGAATTTTGCTGCAATTTACCCTAATTTTGTATGGGAGCCACCCTTTGTAAAGTGGCGAAGGGTTTCAAAAATTCACCAGAACATTTCCTCTTCCCAAAAACTCCCACCTGCAGAATTTGGTTCGATTGGTTCGAAAATAACCCAAATTATGCTGAATTATGCTTATGTTTGCACGGGAGCCCCCTCTCCCGGGAGGTGTGAAATGTACTTTTTCTATTATATGATCCTAATTGAAATCTAGAAGGCTGTAGCAGTCCGTTGCTATCTCTCTCTCTTTCTATCTTTCTCTCTCTCTCTCTTTCTGTATCTCTCTCTCTATCTATCTATCTATCTATCTATCTCTTTCTCTCTCTCTTTCTCTCTTTCTTTCTCTCTCTCTCTTTCTCCCTCTCCCTCCCCCTCTCTCTCTCTCTCTCTCTCTTTCTTTCTCTCTTTCTCTCCTCCCTCTCTCTCTTCCTCTCTTTCGCACCTTCTTTAAAAATTAAACGCAAACTACGCAGTTCTTCCCAACATCACACTACTTCAAGATGGATGGAATGAGGGGTGGTGATAGGTGAAAGAAGGAAGGAAAAGGCTTTTAAGTGAAACCAATCGATTTAGAGACCACCAAAACCTAAGAAACGATACCCATATTGCCCTAGAACGTATTTTAAGGATTGGGGTTGTATGGGGACCCCCCCCTTCCCCTCGTCCTGCAAGGACCAAATTTTGTCACATGGTTTCTCGGGTAACCATCAACTATTGTGCAAGTTTTGATGAAATTCGATTCATAACTTGTGGAGTAATTGATGTTTTTAACAGTTAGTTGTATGGGAGGGCAAAGAAAGAGGGGTGTTAGGAAATTCTTTCCTAACCAAAACAAGGCGGACGATCTTATGC
>NW_026456707.1:0-2436 GCF_943734635.1 Anopheles cruzii | reverse complement strand
AACGATTTGGGAGGCGCTCCACGCCTCCACGGTCCGGATGGTGGCCGATTTGGTGGCGGACATTACCACACCAGTGTGGATCCTTTGGGGCCGCCGCGGAGTGCGCGCAGACCTTCCCTGCCAACCAGCCAACCTGATCGCAGGGAGCCACCGGCGCCGACCAGCGAGGCGCACTCGGTAAATCACCTTTTATGGGATGATTTTCAAATGCAGCTTCGTTTGGGCAGCTGCCTCTAAGTTGCCCCATAAATCCCGCCACAGCCGTACGTCCATCAATTTGAATAACGACACACAACGTTCGGTCCACTGGTCCGTGGCCTTAATATACGTGTACAACCGTGAGTGCCCGAGCGCACCTTCCGCAACGCGGCTCCACCGGTCGGCCCGCATGATTCATCCATCTCTCGGGCAGGGACTCGGGCAGGGAGGGGCTTATGATTCAATCCGAAGCCATCGCCGCGCTCACCCGTAGCCACCGTCGTCCACCGTCGTTCGTCCTCGAGCCGGGACCAGTCATCGGCGGCGCCGGCCCAGCAGCACCAGCAGCACTCTAGGCGGCCATAAAAGCTAGACTAATGGAAATTGCAGGTTTTATTACGATAATTAGACTTATGGATATTCATATTTCGTTTCCAGTGTGGGGCGCGACGGGTGCGCCAACGCTGTTACGCACCGGCCACAACGGACCGACGGTTCGGTGCAGGAAAATCGGAGTGAAAACTGTCGTTGAGTCGCACTTTGCCCACCGGGTGACGCTCGGCACGTTTTACAACAGGTTGAGGCATGTACGATTGATAAGATATAAGAGAGTCAGGCGTTTGGCAATCACTAATCCCGCCTGTGGACGCAACGCACTCGATCCTTTTTGAAGGCACTTTGTTGCAGAGCGGGCTAATTTTAAACTCTTTTTAATGACCCAAAAGCTATGAAAGAAAAGTCGGTTCCTTATTTGCATGGATTTGCCCACAGCCGCTCCACATTTGAACAATATCTCGATTAGGAATTCCGAGGCGCAATTACACTAACGTGAAGTGTTACTTTTTAGGAAACATATCCTATTCTTCCCATAACCATTCCTCATAATCAAGGAATGAGCTAACCGTAAATCTAATGCTAATCTACTGTGTTGCTCAAAGGTGATAAGTTTACGATTTTGGGAATTTGTCTTGTTTATTTCTCCAACGAAATACTAGAGTGGTCAAAATATATCGGAAATTCGCTTATAACTCGAAAATTTTGTCTTTGTTCTTCTAAATTCCCTACTCTATGCAATTCATTTATGTCTTCATTTGTTCACAATTTTCGAAACGGTCCGAAAAGTTCTTTTTTGGAATAGCCTTCAACACATTTTACGTTTCGACTTCTATCTCAAGTATTGACCGTAAACGGTGTCCATGAAGCGGTCTCTTAAATTTAGCCAAATGGCCAAAAGTCACATGGTGCAAAGTCAGGCGAACTTTGGTACTTGCGGGTCGATATTGGTCGAGTTTCTGTTGAAATGATCACAAAAATGTGCAATCATTTTACTTACAAAAAACATCACGAGAAATTTGAACCAAGAGTTTTCGCTCCACAAATCCGTTCTGTTTCGTGTCAGTGTTGCGCACAGCATTACGTAAACCACTCCCAAGACTCAAACAGTATTCTTCGTTGACCAGTTGGAAATTGCCAGTTGGCCAGTATCGGGCAGTTGGAAAGAATTCATAATGCACCAAACCACGTTAGTCGAAGATAACTGGTTCCACTAATTTTTTGACCACAGTAGTGAATATAATTTTACTTAAGAAGTATTCAAAACACAATGAAATTGAAAAATAGTTGATCGAATGATCAATAATAATGAATGGTAAATCCATCGTAAATATGCTTAAAACATTTGCTATGTGGTTCAATAAACTGTTGAAACGAAATGTTAAAAATAAAATCCTCAATGGCTGCTTCAGATGGATTCAGCAACGGTTTATAAGTTAATTTAAATAAGTGTATCAAATAGCTGGACATTTCGGACAACTTCTTGAATCCAATAGGTTCTCTGTAATCATTTTTATTGAAGCAATCCAAACGGAGATTAAAGCCACTTACATTTTCTCAACTCAACAACAAAAGTTGTCATTTTATCCTAATTTTAAATAATCTTAAATGAAAAAAAATCTTAACATGAAAAATCATTAAAATCAAGTAAAAACGTGTCAATAGTGTCGAAAATACATATTTTCGTGCGAAATAACTACGAACCAACTCGACCGCAAGACATTTGCTCAATCTGCAGGACAAACTGTTTGCGACCCTCCGTAGTGCGACCAGTTGCGGCGAACAGACCCCCAGCCCAGAAGGGTAAGGACCTCGGCAAGTGTGAAACTATCGACCACACCGCACACCGCGGCAACCGCGCGGCATCCGACTGGCACCCGGCATCATCAATCATGAAACCGGCCG
>NW_026456706.1:0-2436 GCF_943734635.1 Anopheles cruzii | reverse complement strand
AACGATTTGGGAGGCGCTCCACGCCTCCACGGTCCGGATGGTGGCCGATTTGGTGGCGGACATTACCACACCAGTGTGGATCCTTTGGGGCCGCCGCGGAGTGCGCGCAGACCTTCCCTGCCAACCAGCCAACCTGATCGCAGGGAGCCACCGGCGCCGACCAGCGAGGCGCACTCGGTAAATCACCTTTTATGGGATGATTTTCAAATGCAGCTTCGTTTGGGCAGCTGCCTCTAAGTTGCCCCATAAATCCCGCCACAGCCGTACGTCCATCAATTTGAATAACGACACACAACGTTCGGTCCACTGGTCCGTGGCCTTAATATACGTGTACAACCGTGAGTGCCCGAGCGCACCTTCCGCAACGCGGCTCCACCGGTCGGCCCGCATGATTCATCCATCTCTCGGGCAGGGACTCGGGCAGGGAGGGGCTTATGATTCAATCCGAAGCCATCGCCGCGCTCACCCGTAGCCACCGTCGTCCACCGTCGTTCGTCCTCGAGCCGGGACCAGTCATCGGCGGCGCCGGCCCAGCAGCACCAGCAGCACTCTAGGCGGCCATAAAAGCTAGACTAATGGAAATTGCAGGTTTTATTACGATAATTAGACTTATGGATATTCATATTTCGTTTCCAGTGTGGGGCGCGACGGGTGCGCCAACGCTGTTACGCACCGGCCACAACGGACCGACGGTTCGGTGCAGGAAAATCGGAGTGAAAACTGTCGTTGAGTCGCACTTTGCCCACCGGGTGACGCTCGGCACGTTTTACAACAGGTTGAGGCATGTACGATTGATAAGATATAAGAGAGTCAGGCGTTTGGCAATCACTAATCCCGCCTGTGGACGCAACGCACTCGATCCTTTTTGAAGGCACTTTGTTGCAGAGCGGGCTAATTTTAAACTCTTTTTAATGACCCAAAAGCTATGAAAGAAAAGTCGGTTCCTTATTTGCATGGATTTGCCCACAGCCGCTCCACATTTGAACAATATCTCGATTAGGAATTCCGAGGCGCAATTACACTAACGTGAAGTGTTACTTTTTAGGAAACATATCCTATTCTTCCCATAACCATTCCTCATAATCAAGGAATGAGCTAACCGTAAATCTAATGCTAATCTACTGTGTTGCTCAAAGGTGATAAGTTTACGATTTTGGGAATTTGTCTTGTTTATTTCTCCAACGAAATACTAGAGTGGTCAAAATATATCGGAAATTCGCTTATAACTCGAAAATTTTGTCTTTGTTCTTCTAAATTCCCTACTCTATGCAATTCATTTATGTCTTCATTTGTTCACAATTTTCGAAACGGTCCGAAAAGTTCTTTTTTGGAATAGCCTTCAACACATTTTACGTTTCGACTTCTATCTCAAGTATTGACCGTAAACGGTGTCCATGAAGCGGTCTCTTAAATTTAGCCAAATGGCCAAAAGTCACATGGTGCAAAGTCAGGCGAACTTTGGTACTTGCGGGTCGATATTGGTCGAGTTTCTGTTGAAATGATCACAAAAATGTGCAATCATTTTACTTACAAAAAACATCACGAGAAATTTGAACCAAGAGTTTTCGCTCCACAAATCCGTTCTGTTTCGTGTCAGTGTTGCGCACAGCATTACGTAAACCACTCCCAAGACTCAAACAGTATTCTTCGTTGACCAGTTGGAAATTGCCAGTTGGCCAGTATCGGGCAGTTGGAAAGAATTCATAATGCACCAAACCACGTTAGTCGAAGATAACTGGTTCCACTAATTTTTTGACCACAGTAGTGAATATAATTTTACTTAAGAAGTATTCAAAACACAATGAAATTGAAAAATAGTTGATCGAATGATCAATAATAATGAATGGTAAATCCATCGTAAATATGCTTAAAACATTTGCTATGTGGTTCAATAAACTGTTGAAACGAAATGTTAAAAATAAAATCCTCAATGGCTGCTTCAGATGGATTCAGCAACGGTTTATAAGTTAATTTAAATAAGTGTATCAAATAGCTGGACATTTCGGACAACTTCTTGAATCCAATAGGTTCTCTGTAATCATTTTTATTGAAGCAATCCAAACGGAGATTAAAGCCACTTACATTTTCTCAACTCAACAACAAAAGTTGTCATTTTATCCTAATTTTAAATAATCTTAAATGAAAAAAAATCTTAACATGAAAAATCATTAAAATCAAGTAAAAACGTGTCAATAGTGTCGAAAATACATATTTTCGTGCGAAATAACTACGAACCAACTCGACCGCAAGACATTTGCTCAATCTGCAGGACAAACTGTTTGCGACCCTCCGTAGTGCGACCAGTTGCGGCGAACAGACCCCCAGCCCAGAAGGGTAAGGACCTCGGCAAGTGTGAAACTATCGACCACACCGCACACCGCGGCAACCGCGCGGCATCCGACTGGCACCCGGCATCATCAATCATGAAACCGGCCG
>NW_026456705.1:0-2437 GCF_943734635.1 Anopheles cruzii | reverse complement strand
GTACTGCTGACGCACGAGGTCATGTGCAGGTGAGTGCCAACTGCTCGTTTCACTTTATTACTGTTGAGCGGTCCGGACGTTCCGTTTACTTTTTGTTTCAATTGGAAGCCGCGGTCCACAGGCTCCCGGTTCCCGTTTCCTTGGGTTATCAACACACAGCAAATTCCCGTCCGTCTGGCAGCACGAAGAGTTGCCCCAGAGTTGACAGCAACTGCCACAGCATAATCCGTTTTCCGTGTGCTCAGCTTCCGAAGGCCACTTCAGTCAACTGTCTTCGTCGTCGGAACCGGGGGTCGTTTCGTGAAAAGGTTAACTACAGCCCCGTCGCCGGAGAACTTTTCTTCCCTTGCCGGCTTGCCGGACGTCGGGGAATCGTGTCGCCATCGCCGCTTTAACTTTCTGCCCCAAAAACTTCGGCGTCGGCCCAATTTTCGGAGCGGAGCGTTACGGAGCGTTACGCGCGGCGGCATCCCGAGGCGCGGCGCAGCAAAAATCGTGGAAAAATGTTTACGTGTGCCTAATTTTATCGCCACCCTCGGCCCCTTTTGGCCCCCTCCGGAAGACCGAGAAAGCCGGCGGGCCCGGCTCCGGGCGGCAGGCAGGCAGGGCGGCGTGAAGATGGCGATCTCCCTGGGGACCATGGCATCGCCTTGCGAAAAATCGAACTTCTGTCGATGAATGTCCTCGGTCCGAGGACATTTATTTCCCCTTTTGTCCCGGCGTCCCGTGCGTAGGAGTGCGTGGTAGTAGTGCGTGTTGAAGCCATTTTGTAATGCCCGAGCAAAAATCTATCACCAAATGTCGGGCTATCGAAGGGCCTGGGGTTTTGTTTGCTCTTCGGTTCCTGCGAGGCATCTTTAAGGCGGAACACCGGACCGGAACCGGGCCGAAGGCACAATGTTTTCTCCCTTTTTCTCTACAGCACTGGGGGCGCCAGCCGTGACGCTCTGGCGAACAGGAATTGGATAAAATTCCGTGTCCCGTGCCCAATCAATATTTGGGGCAAAGTGATAAAATTGCTAAAGGACGACACTTTTCAGTACCGGGCGGCGGCCCGGGATGGAAGCGAAGATATTGGATGAACGAAAGTTTATTTTTATGTCCGATTAAGCTTCCGAAACTAGTTCAAATACCGAGCCGAGCGAGTGATGGGCGCCGATTGGTGCCGGCCTATCGAGAAGCTACCGAGGAGGAGCCAGAAAAAAAAGGGTTCCACGATATTGTTTATGGCATGGTACAAATCAACGTTCCGGGCTTTCGATTCGGCTTCCGTGCCCTGTGGAAGGTTTGCAGATAAAGTCTCAACTACATCGGTCTCGAGGCATCGGAGTGTGAATTCAGTTAGAAAAAATAGTCTGCCACAAAAATAGAGAAGTTCTGAAGCAACATTTTCCCTAAATTTTATAGAAAGTTACTAAACTACCATTTTTTCTCTCTTCTTTACCCTTTTAGCCGATGCTGCGACAAAAAGAGCTGCGGAAATCGCAACGAAACACCGTCTGATCCTGTGATTATCGATCGGTAAGCGTGCGCCATTGCGTGCAAAATTTATTCATGGCCAATCCCGACTCTAAACTTACGACACAACCCCATCGTGTAACGCGAGCCTCCTATTGCGAGCCAATCACTTGGTCCGTTTAGGAAGCGTAACCAGAAATGGAATCAATTTCCCCACACACGTCGGAGTCTGTAATGGCCTTAACCTGCTTAGAACAGAACGTCTCCGAACGGCGGACGGTAATTGCATTAAAAATTATCCTTCCGACCGAGCGAGATCCATCAAACGGAACGGAGATCGGAACGCGGTGCGTTAGACGGAACCCCGTTCCCGTCTAACCTCCGTTTCGTGAGCGAACGGCGCCACCCCAAAAACTGTTCCGCGTGGGTGTTCCTTCCGAGTAATTTTGGCAATCCGCAGCCCGACACAACCGTCGATGTCTACATCAACCGGCCGCCTGGAAGCGACCGTCAATTGCTGCATAATTAATACAAATTAAACCCAACCTTGCCCAGCCCCTGGAGTGCAGCGCCCGCTGATTGGGAGTGCCCGGCTCTGGCCGCCGGAGGCTACCGGAGGCCACCCTGCGGCCATTCACGGTGGCGGTTTGGAAAATTTGTAAAATACTTGAAATAAGTATTTCTTTTCGAGCCGAACTTCGTTGGTGATCTCCGGCGACGGCGAATGACCACTCGGCTCCGGGTTGATCATTGAAATTCCGTGCGTATGGCCGACGGACGACGCGCTCCCGCTCCCGGATGATCCCGCGATGTTGCAGTTGCAGTGATTGTTTGCAATCAATTCGCAGTTCGCGGACCCCGGTCTTTGGCGGTTTCTTACGTTCGCCCCGAGACTTCGAGCGAGATTTCCGACTCAATTCGTCCGCGAGGATCGCGCGCGCGCGCACGGTACGTGCGGTTCTTGCTTTATTTATATTCC
>NW_026456704.1:0-2439 GCF_943734635.1 Anopheles cruzii | reverse complement strand
ATTGTTTCTGACGCGTCAGAAAGTTATTGCGCTACAGTCGGGACCCGAGCGATGGCGATTGGAAACAAACAAGACGGAAATATTATGTGCAGCCGATCTGTGGAAACTGTGAAATGAAAAACCCACATCGCGAAGGGGTCGTTTTAAAATAAAGCAAAATATTGAAAACATTCAGTGCGACCATGTTGTCGATGGAGACGCCTGGTGGTTGATGATAATTTAGAGCAAAATCATTCATTTAGTACCAAGGACATCATCTTACAATTCCTCAACCACCAAGTACACGATCAACACAAACCACATACCAAAGTCCTCCAAGAATAGAACGACACTAGAAAGTTTAATTAAATTTTCTAAACTGTAATCAGCATTACAGCGGGTAGTAGCGTCCTTCGTTTTGCCATTTATGCCAGTTCCCCGTCCCGAGTTCGCATGTGCATCGTTGCATGTAGGCCCAGTGGGTATAAGTTCCACACACACAACGTGGGCAAAGTTTCCGTATCGGGATCGAGTGGTGCGATCACTGCAAATTGCATTCAATTATTCAAATACGGTTTAAAAGCCGAGCCAAAAAGCCCCCAGCCCTGCAGTGTAAGTTTTCGCCGAACGTTTTCTCGAACGAATTCCACGCTCAACTTCCGCACGGGGCCGGCCATCGTATGGCCGGCAGCTGGCCTGCAGCAGTTGCAACTCGCCACTCGAGTCGGTGTGATTTATTGTGTCATTAAAATAAGGGAAAATATTTATATTACTTCGAGCAAGTGGATCTGGCCGCTCGCTGGAGGTGGAGGGCCCAAACACGCCTCCAGTCGATACAGGTGCATTGGCATCGATAATGCTGCTGGAGGACCCAATCGGCGGGACCCAGAAATTGGATCACGCGGCAGGTCCAACGATTCGATGCACACTTATCATGCAACATCGAGCACGTTGAAAGGTCACCCGTTCCGTTCCGCCGTCACTCATCGGCAACATTGCGGTTGTTGGATTAGCGGCACACAGCGGAGGGCCCACGAATGGAGGCCCATGGCTATTTTCACCGTACCCTACCTAAAGGCTCGATAAAAAACGTACGCCCTTTCCGCCCTCCTTTTTTTTGGCCGCCGGAACGCTTTTGGGGAAAAGAGTCGAAACAGCGAAAAATGCAGCTGTTTCCGCGGGCTAGTCGCTAGCGATAATGTCAAGTGAAGGTACTGCAGCGGCACCTGCATAGTAGCGTGGTGGTCCGACGAAGCCAGTCCGACGAAGGACGACAACTGGTGATAAACAAAACCGCGGCCGTCACAGAAATCAATTCAAGTGTGTCATTCAACGAGGGCGCCCTTCGGGACCGGCACCGGGCATCAGCATTTGTAACAATCCATACACTATTCACACTCTCTTTTGTCGTACAGTTTGAAGCAGTATGTTTGGAACTATACTGGAGATTTTCCAGTACATTTAACTTTGGTGTGTTTATTGAAAACACAAATTTATTGCTTGCTGCTGGGCTCAGGCAGAGAATATCAAACAAAGTTGTAAATGACGTATAACAAGGCTCTCAATGGGGCGCCTAATCTCATTATGAGATACTATTTTATTGGCTGCCTCTTTCTCTCTCTGGTTAACATATACCAAGAAAAACTAGGTACAGAGTTACGACGAGCAGCAACTCTGTACGACTAATGTAACTTATACAGAGTTACGTCTCATTAACTGACAATTCCAATGCAGCTGTAGCAGCGTTGGGAACTTCTTATCCTTCCAGGAATTGGAAAGAATCCATTTTGAGGTGCACCTCAGTAAATAACGCAATTCTTGCATGAATTGTTTCGTTCGCATTCTTTTCATTCTGCCTAGGCAGAATTTCTTTGCGTTCGACCATTTAAGATGCATTTCCGTCTTTTGCATAATTAGGGGATTGTTTTCTTATAATCCTCTTTCTTTCTTCTGGCATCTTATTGCAGTGTAAGAGACGCGTTGCGCACTGTTTCTTTCTGGTCCCATCCAGGTTCCGATCCTGACGTTTTATGACCCACTTCCGGTTGTCGGATCACTCGAATTCATGCGTTTATTATCTAGTACTGGCTGGAAGTATTGGTCTGAGTAGGCTCTGGTCTTTGCACAATGTTAAAGTCGTACATAAATTTGAGATTTATTGCTTCAGAAGTTTCAGTGACGTTTTGTTCGTAAGAGAAAGTAACCTTTAAAGTAATTTTGCAGTAGAGCCGTGGCTTATTATCAACTAAACTAACATTTAGGTTATTTGTTCGTGGAAATGCCTTTCATTCTTACCTTTCATTCCTATGCTCCATGGTGGTTGAATATGGATTGAGCTTTTTGCACAAAGAACCGTTTCTGGGTTTCCCTCTGCTGCGTTGTCGATTTGAAAATAAGCATGACCAACATCCCATCCCAATTCGATTCGAATTTCTCAGGCAAAATGAAATGAAAACTCTC
>NW_026456703.1:1733-2440 GCF_943734635.1 Anopheles cruzii | reverse complement strand
GTTGTCTTTTTTTTCTAAATTTTGCTTCGACTGAGGAATTTGACGCCTGAATTTCGTGTTTCGACTTTCCGAAATTTGATTTCCAAAATTTACTTCGGCGGTGTGTGGAAAGCTCTGACTCTGTCACTCGCTTATTGGTGCCTAATGAGCACCTCATTCGAATCAGGTGCCTAATGAGGTGCAGCAGAACTTAATTCTTCAAATGTCATAATTTTTTTAATAAAATTAAAAATTAAATAAAAATTAAATTACATTAGGAAATTCTGATAGCTTCTGATCATGGTCTTATTGAGAATCCTAAACGCAAAATCAGGTCTGGCGAACTAGGTCCATCGCAACCAAAGCGAAATATTCACAATCCCATCGACAACAATTAATGCATTGGAGCCAAAGCTTTGGCCAAAAAACGACGAGAATGGACAATTTGGCCATAAACGAGATAAAAGACAATATTCGGAAAAACGTCGGAACTATCGGAAATTATTACATTAGAACATGATTGGATCAACAAACGCATCTCTGCCCCTCGGCAGGGAAAGACAAAGACCAGGGCAGGGATACTGGGTGGTTCTACCGTATTGGGAGCAACTTTAAAAAAAACGGAATTATCAGGTTGGGGAAAAAGTAATCGACGTTTTTCACGACAGATGCCTTTTGTGATCGATATCTCGTGAAGTATCGATCGTACAGTTTCAAGTTTAGGCTCG
>NW_026456703.1:0-1633 GCF_943734635.1 Anopheles cruzii | reverse complement strand
GAAAAAGTCATCGACGTTTTTCACGATAGATGCCTTTAGTGATCGATGTCTCGTGAAGTATCGATCGTACAGTTTGAAGTTTAAGCTTGTTTTAAAGCTGATACGTTACACTTAAAAAAATGCTTTAATTGTTTTTTGTTTGTTCCATTCGTTTGTGAGTTACAGGGTGTTAACAATGGAGGTCAACGATGAAAAAATTCGGTATATTTTAAAGTTTTTGTCTGATAAAGGCGAAAATTCATGCTAGGCCGCTGAAATTGTGCATGGTGTTTATGGTCTCGATACTTTAAAAGCTAGTAACGTTTAATTTTGGGTTCGTTGACCCGTTTCGGTTATTTTTTATGTTAAAGATGCATCTCGCACAGGCAGACCTGTCATCGAAAATGTCGATAAAATCACAGAAATAATCAAAGTTGATCGGCATGGTAGTAGTCAGAGCATCGACCAGGAGCTAAAGATTAACCGTCAGACAGTTTTAAGCCATTTGCGCAAATCTGGATCCACAAAGAAGCTCGATGTTTGAGCACCACCCCATTTACACCAAAAAACATTATGGCTCGAATTTCCATCTGCACAATTTTGGTCAAACGGAATAAAATCGAACAATTTCTTACACGGATGGGTACTGGGGATGAGAAATGGGATACATACGACCATACTGTGTGAAAATCATCGTGGTCTAAGCGTGGTGAAGCAGCTTTACCGGTGGTCAAATCAGGAATAACGGCTAGGAAGGTTCTTCTGGGTATTTGGGTAGGACTTGAAAGGAATCGTTTATTATGAGTTGCTTCCGTGTAGCCAAACACTAAATTCAGATCTGTACTTTAAATTACTGCACCGTCCGAAGATAACAATTGACCAGAAACCACCAGAATCGGCGAAACGGAAGAAAAATTGTGTTCCATCAGGACAACGAAATGTCACACACGTCTTTAGTGACTCGTCACAAAGTCCGGGAGCTTTGTTGGGAAGTTTTAATGCATCCACCGTATAGTTCGGACCTTGCACTAAGCGATTGACACCCTTTTCGCGCATTACAACATTTCCTAAGTGATGAAAAACTGAGATCAAAAAAGGATTGTGAAAATGGGTTACTCGAGTTTTTCGCCAATAACGACTAAGCCTTCTATAAAAGAGGCAATATGAAGATATTTTTAAAAAGACAACAAATTTTCCAACAAAACGGTGCATATTTGACGTAAATCGGACCATTGGAAATATCTTAAATAAAGTTTTGAAGTTCACGCCAAAAACGTCGATTACTTTTTCCCCAACCAATATTTTGTTGAAAGTTTTTCAGCACTACTAAATTTATTGATCTGATTCAAGTTGTTGTTGCATGACAATGTATGAATGCGGTCGCAGGTCCTTGTCCTTGTTGGTCCTTGTTATGAATTTCAGTGTGCGTGCGGATGTGATCCTTTAGTTCATGTGTCCTTGTGAACTTTTGTGGACACTGCGGACACTGATGCTGTTGATCCTTGTTGTGCACTTTCAAATGGAGATTCAAGTTGACTGCCGCATGGAACGCTTTGTCACAGACTTTGCACTGGAATGGCTTTTCGCCGGTGTGCGTCCTAATGTGGTTCGTTAGTAGAGTACGCAGTGGGAAAGCTTTTGGACACTGCGGACA
>NW_026456702.1:1733-2440 GCF_943734635.1 Anopheles cruzii | reverse complement strand
GTTGTCTTTTTTTTCTAAATTTTGCTTCGACTGAGGAATTTGACGCCTGAATTTCGTGTTTCGACTTTCCGAAATTTGATTTCCAAAATTTACTTCGGCGGTGTGTGGAAAGCTCTGACTCTGTCACTCGCTTATTGGTGCCTAATGAGCACCTCATTCGAATCAGGTGCCTAATGAGGTGCAGCAGAACTTAATTCTTCAAATGTCATAATTTTTTTAATAAAATTAAAAATTAAATAAAAATTAAATTACATTAGGAAATTCTGATAGCTTCTGATCATGGTCTTATTGAGAATCCTAAACGCAAAATCAGGTCTGGCGAACTAGGTCCATCGCAACCAAAGCGAAATATTCACAATCCCATCGACAACAATTAATGCATTGGAGCCAAAGCTTTGGCCAAAAAACGACGAGAATGGACAATTTGGCCATAAACGAGATAAAAGACAATATTCGGAAAAACGTCGGAACTATCGGAAATTATTACATTAGAACATGATTGGATCAACAAACGCATCTCTGCCCCTCGGCAGGGAAAGACAAAGACCAGGGCAGGGATACTGGGTGGTTCTACCGTATTGGGAGCAACTTTAAAAAAAACGGAATTATCAGGTTGGGGAAAAAGTAATCGACGTTTTTCACGACAGATGCCTTTTGTGATCGATATCTCGTGAAGTATCGATCGTACAGTTTCAAGTTTAGGCTCG
>NW_026456702.1:0-1633 GCF_943734635.1 Anopheles cruzii | reverse complement strand
GAAAAAGTCATCGACGTTTTTCACGATAGATGCCTTTAGTGATCGATGTCTCGTGAAGTATCGATCGTACAGTTTGAAGTTTAAGCTTGTTTTAAAGCTGATACGTTACACTTAAAAAAATGCTTTAATTGTTTTTTGTTTGTTCCATTCGTTTGTGAGTTACAGGGTGTTAACAATGGAGGTCAACGATGAAAAAATTCGGTATATTTTAAAGTTTTTGTCTGATAAAGGCGAAAATTCATGCTAGGCCGCTGAAATTGTGCATGGTGTTTATGGTCTCGATACTTTAAAAGCTAGTAACGTTTAATTTTGGGTTCGTTGACCCGTTTCGGTTATTTTTTATGTTAAAGATGCATCTCGCACAGGCAGACCTGTCATCGAAAATGTCGATAAAATCACAGAAATAATCAAAGTTGATCGGCATGGTAGTAGTCAGAGCATCGACCAGGAGCTAAAGATTAACCGTCAGACAGTTTTAAGCCATTTGCGCAAATCTGGATCCACAAAGAAGCTCGATGTTTGAGCACCACCCCATTTACACCAAAAAACATTATGGCTCGAATTTCCATCTGCACAATTTTGGTCAAACGGAATAAAATCGAACAATTTCTTACACGGATGGGTACTGGGGATGAGAAATGGGATACATACGACCATACTGTGTGAAAATCATCGTGGTCTAAGCGTGGTGAAGCAGCTTTACCGGTGGTCAAATCAGGAATAACGGCTAGGAAGGTTCTTCTGGGTATTTGGGTAGGACTTGAAAGGAATCGTTTATTATGAGTTGCTTCCGTGTAGCCAAACACTAAATTCAGATCTGTACTTTAAATTACTGCACCGTCCGAAGATAACAATTGACCAGAAACCACCAGAATCGGCGAAACGGAAGAAAAATTGTGTTCCATCAGGACAACGAAATGTCACACACGTCTTTAGTGACTCGTCACAAAGTCCGGGAGCTTTGTTGGGAAGTTTTAATGCATCCACCGTATAGTTCGGACCTTGCACTAAGCGATTGACACCCTTTTCGCGCATTACAACATTTCCTAAGTGATGAAAAACTGAGATCAAAAAAGGATTGTGAAAATGGGTTACTCGAGTTTTTCGCCAATAACGACTAAGCCTTCTATAAAAGAGGCAATATGAAGATATTTTTAAAAAGACAACAAATTTTCCAACAAAACGGTGCATATTTGACGTAAATCGGACCATTGGAAATATCTTAAATAAAGTTTTGAAGTTCACGCCAAAAACGTCGATTACTTTTTCCCCAACCAATATTTTGTTGAAAGTTTTTCAGCACTACTAAATTTATTGATCTGATTCAAGTTGTTGTTGCATGACAATGTATGAATGCGGTCGCAGGTCCTTGTCCTTGTTGGTCCTTGTTATGAATTTCAGTGTGCGTGCGGATGTGATCCTTTAGTTCATGTGTCCTTGTGAACTTTTGTGGACACTGCGGACACTGATGCTGTTGATCCTTGTTGTGCACTTTCAAATGGAGATTCAAGTTGACTGCCGCATGGAACGCTTTGTCACAGACTTTGCACTGGAATGGCTTTTCGCCGGTGTGCGTCCTAATGTGGTTCGTTAGTAGAGTACGCAGTGGGAAAGCTTTTGGACACTGCGGACA
>NW_026456701.1:0-2441 GCF_943734635.1 Anopheles cruzii | reverse complement strand
GTAGGCCCAAAAAAGGTTCGGTATGGTTCGGAATTGACGGTACTGATCCTCCCTTCCATTGAAGCAAGTTTTGAAGGAAAAATTATCTTTGCGAATCCCCACTTTTGTAATAAGTTTTAATAATTTTAACATGTTGTTTTGTTACTAAACTATTCATTTTCTACAATGGCTGACATTCAACTAAAAGTTTGACACTCAGGATGACAGATGCATTCGAAAACTGTAAAGTGCCAGCCCTGTGATTTCGAAACTGCAAAATGGATAACCCTGCATTAACTTGTTATAAGTCGCCGGTAGTAATTCCTTCACAAATACTTCAGCCACAGTCTTCCCAGTGGCCAATTATGCACCAAGTGGTCGATAAACTGTTCCAGGAAGGTCCCAGGTCCCATCTTGACATTTCAGTACCCCGTCGTCGATTCCATGCCTAGCGCAAACCCTAGCCACCCCCCAGCATCGACAGCACCTTAAAGTGGCTCTTCCGAGGGAAACCGAAAGTTCACTTTCTTCGACCTTTCGGTTGAGGCGTTGTTGAGGGCTCACGCCAGGCCTTCCCTTTACATCAGAGCTTCCGGAGAGCCGTACATGACGCTTACGACCCCACGAACCGGGTGGTACGGCGGGGGCTTTAATGTTTACCTTTGCCAGCATCTCTTGAGCATCGTGCTCGCACAAACCATAAAGTGCTGTACTTCCGTAACAGGCTGCGCTCCCCGTAATTCCCGATGGAGCGTACCGAGGGTCACATTATCCACACCGGGGCTGGGCCGGTTGTTTCATTATGCAACGGAGACGCCTGCAACCTTGTGGCGTTACCACGTGGGGCCATTGCGCGTTACCTACGCGTTGGTACGAGAGTGGAGCGAGTCGAACTGAGGGCACCGACGACTTCCACTTCCAAGTTCCACGTTCCGGCCTTGATCAACGGGGAGGGTGGTGTTGAAAAATAATGGAGATCTTCAATTGTGAGGAAAAAAATCAAACGACGATTACACTTTATTTCGATCTGGTAGGTTCCGCCACAGCCCACGCGGCCTAGTGCCTTATCCTTCATCGCCGTCAGCCCCCGAGGCCGCCCCCCGGGGGTTAAAGCTTGCTCCACAATTTTGCTTGACAAAAATTTTGGACAAACCATCGCCCCCCGTACTCTAGCCGCGCTGTCTTGGGGGCCGAACCTTGAAATCTGCTCCTCTCCGGTTGTCTGCCAGCCTGGTCGGCCTCGGGCGTCGGGTACACGTTTTACGTCTGGACTTTGCGTAAAATTAGAAAACAAGTAACGGCGGTGGCGGTGTAACGTTGAACACATGTAATAATTTAAGTACCGCTCCTACGGCGTTCGTTGGGGCGTTCGTCGATCGCGCAGGACGCACCTACGCGCGGAGTCCTTCCGTGAGACGCGTTGACGAGGGGAACACAAACGGGTACACTAACATTTAGCTTAAATAAGGCACGTATTTGCTGCATGTTCCACATGAAGATCCGGTTGGCGTGGTGGCTGCGGGCGAGAGTCGTAATTGGTCATGGTGAATGTGGCACCTCCACGAGCCGGGCCCCGAAGCTCAGTAGTTGTAGCCTCCGTTCGGGGAGTACGCCTGGGGCAGTGTGGCCGGGACCTGCTGTGGGCCACCGGAACTGTAGCCACCGCCGCCGGAATGTGACGGACCACCGGAACTGTACCCACCGCCGCCGCCGCCGCCTCCGGAATGTGACGGACCGCCGGAACTGTAGCCACCGCCCGAGTGCGACGATCGGCCGTTCGAGGAGAAGGTGCTGGCCGAGAACGAGGCCTGCGAGAATCCGTTACCGCTCGAGCCGGCCTGGTAGCTGCCGCCGCTGAAACCGTTGCCACCGCCGCCGCCGCCGAACGAGGAGCCACCACCGAAGCTGGGAGCTCCGTACTGGCTCGAGGGAGTCTGGGAAGGAGCTCCATACTGGCTAGAAGGAGGCCTAGCCGGAGCGCCGTACTGGCTAGATGGAGGCTGGGATGGAGCGCCATACTGACTGGACGGGGTCTGGGCAGGAGCACCATACTGGCTCGATGGGGCTTGAGCGGAAGGAGCTCCATATTGGCTAGATGGAGGCTGGGAAGGGGCTCCGTACTGGGACGATGGTGGTCGAGGTGCTGGGGCACCGTACTGAGACGATGGCGTCTGGGACGGGGCTCCATACTGGCTCGAGGGAGTCTGCGCCGGGGCACCGTACTGGGACGATGGGCGGGAAGGAGCCGGAGCACCGTACTGCGAGGAGGGAGGACCCTGCGATGGGGCTCCGTACTGGGATGAAGGCGGACCCTGCGACGGAGCACCGTACTGGGATGAGGGAGGACCCTGCGATGGGGCTCCGTACTGGGATGAGGGAGGACCCTGCGACGGGGCTCCGTACTGAGAGGAAGGTGGACCCTGCGACGGGGCTCCGTACTGCGACGACGGCGGACGCTGGGC
>NW_026456700.1:0-2442 GCF_943734635.1 Anopheles cruzii | reverse complement strand
CCACGGCCCACCATATTTTTTGGTGTAGTGCTCGTACTGCTGTTGTTGTTGTTGTTGCCACCCGCGTCCGTGTCACGTAACGAACGACAGTAATCGGGGCCGGGGATGGCCATGTGCTTTTTATGTTCCAACATGCCACGGCCAGGTCAGGGCACTTGAAACGAGCCTGGTGGCGAGCAGGCAGGGCAAAACCGACCCAACACCGGTCGGTTCGGTCAACGAACGGTGTTTCTTATGTTGCTCACTGCTAGCGGATCGGACTCCGTCGCTTCAGAACGCTTCTTATTGTGGCCCCAAAATCAATGCTCTGACTTCCCGATGTCATTCGGCGTCATTAGGTTGCTCAATAAGCAGTGAAGCGGCCTGTAGAAGTTGTAGTTGGTTGTAAGAGGTTGCAAAATATGCATCAAAAAACTTTTTCGTTTTTGTCCATTTGAAAAGTTTTTTTTGCTCTAAGGAGATTTATTGCAATGATGCTGATTGAAAATGATATTGCGCCAATGGCTAGAGGTGACCTTGGTAACGTTGGGTTTTTTCGGCGTTTTCCATCACTTTGGCCAACGTTTCGCGGACGGCTATGACGGCAATCTCTTGCGAATATTGTTCTTGAAGGCAGCTAGAGTCCTTGGCTTGTTAGCGTATACACTGGATTTCAAAAAAACCGTACTAATAAAAGTTCGGTGGCATCAAATCTGGTGATCTCGGTGGCGTCGTCCAGTTAGTCGTCCAGGGAACAGTGGTCGCAATAAATCGCGGGTTGTTAGTAAAGCTGTGTGATGTGTTGCACCGTCCTATTGGAACCAGCAATAGACTATGTTTTCCTCACGAACAATTGACATCACAAAATCCGTTATAATGGCCAGATAACGATCCCCATTGACGGTTGGTCGTAAAAAGGCTGTTGTTGGATTAATTCAGGGTTTTCGGTAGCATAAAACCGAAATTTTTGTTTATTTACACCGCTATTCAACATAAAATGTGTCTCGTCAGACATTTCGTCAAAAGTTACCAAAAGGTTATAAGGTGGCTCAATGTTTCTACTTCCTATGGCCCACCCTGTATGTTTTGATAAATATACAATACAAACACTTGCTCAAAAATATGTAGCTTGGTTTGTTAAGCTATTTTTGATTTTTTGATAATAAATTTGGGGATAGTTGATGCCCTGCAAAAATATTATAAAACATGAATCTGCAGACATAATGAATGCGAAATTTGAGAACGAGGAACTGTTTGCGGCTTAACGTAAGCTCTGAATAATTAAGTCTAATAATAAGAATATTTACAAATAAATTGGCTAATGTATAAGAAATAGTTATAAAAAGTGTGATACAAGCGCAAGTTGGTTCACTACTTCTGGACCGCCGTGACATGGATCACCAGTATCTGTGTTTTATTCATTTCGACACCCGTACCCGATGTCCGTTCAACCTTCCCCTGGCACCGGGTTTCGATCAACCTCCCCGGCTCTGGAAACTTATTGCAAAATATGTATTCCACATCTTCCAGCCGCCGACCGAGGCGCGGCAGATACCGAAAAGCGGAATGTAAAAAATCGCCAAGATGTAAATCGAGAACGGAAGTGCGCGATGCTCCGATTCCGGACGTACGCTGGCGTGTCGTGGAACGTGGCAAGGAAAAAAAAATCCTCGCCCCCGGGGAAAGTAATGCGGCCGACATGAAAGCGAAAATGTTTGCCCGAGGTGCTCCACCACACCGACCGATCGGCACCGAGGGTGGCAGATTTGTTTCCCCCTAATGTTTTCCAATCAATTCCACCGACAAAGTTACAGTGACGCCGGACCGATTTTCTTCGACGTTTGCATTCCCGGCTCTCCATCTCTGGTCCGCCCGGCCGCCGCTAGATGGTTTGTCGATTGTTTTTAGATTTTTCCACCGCCTTTGATTGCACACGCTTCGCTTTTCACTTCCGATGCCGAGTCCGAGTTTTTCTCGTTTGCGCCACTTTGTTGCGGATACACCATGTTGACACGCGGTCGTGGCGGTTGAGTGTCCCGCCAGCGGTTGGCGCTGGGATGGGTGTACATTTTAGGCATCCTTACATGCTGATCCTGGCTGCTGCTTCCGATTCCACGTTGATGCCAGCGTGCGGCGTACCGGACTGATGGTGGGCCGCCGAACGATGATGATATTAATAACAACAAACATCAATCTACGCTAACAAGCGCACCGAAACTACACGCGGCGCATGCAAAAGAACGTCTTCCACTCAGAATGGGGGATTTTTTGGAAAACGACCGGAGGGAAGCTGGCAGATCACTTCGAATGCTGTTGTCGTTCGCTCGATTGTTATCGTGGTGCTCTTCTCAGTGCTCAGTCCACAAACTTATGTCGCACTGTGGCCGTT
Organism: Anopheles cruzii; assembly: GCF_943734635.1. NCBI lineage: Eukaryota > Metazoa > Arthropoda > Insecta > Diptera > Culicidae > Anopheles > Anopheles cruzii. Next base: position 74 of record NW_026456700.1, on the reverse strand, counting down.
TGGTCCATGTTTCAGGGCGTAAAGCATAGAAATGTCTTTTATGAGACTGTTGTGCTGTCTATCAATTACTGAAA
>NW_026456699.1:0-2442 GCF_943734635.1 Anopheles cruzii | reverse complement strand
CCACGGCCCACCATATTTTTTGGTGTAGTGCTCGTACTGCTGTTGTTGTTGTTGTTGCCACCCGCGTCCGTGTCACGTAACGAACGACAGTAATCGGGGCCGGGGATGGCCATGTGCTTTTTATGTTCCAACATGCCACGGCCAGGTCAGGGCACTTGAAACGAGCCTGGTGGCGAGCAGGCAGGGCAAAACCGACCCAACACCGGTCGGTTCGGTCAACGAACGGTGTTTCTTATGTTGCTCACTGCTAGCGGATCGGACTCCGTCGCTTCAGAACGCTTCTTATTGTGGCCCCAAAATCAATGCTCTGACTTCCCGATGTCATTCGGCGTCATTAGGTTGCTCAATAAGCAGTGAAGCGGCCTGTAGAAGTTGTAGTTGGTTGTAAGAGGTTGCAAAATATGCATCAAAAAACTTTTTCGTTTTTGTCCATTTGAAAAGTTTTTTTTGCTCTAAGGAGATTTATTGCAATGATGCTGATTGAAAATGATATTGCGCCAATGGCTAGAGGTGACCTTGGTAACGTTGGGTTTTTTCGGCGTTTTCCATCACTTTGGCCAACGTTTCGCGGACGGCTATGACGGCAATCTCTTGCGAATATTGTTCTTGAAGGCAGCTAGAGTCCTTGGCTTGTTAGCGTATACACTGGATTTCAAAAAAACCGTACTAATAAAAGTTCGGTGGCATCAAATCTGGTGATCTCGGTGGCGTCGTCCAGTTAGTCGTCCAGGGAACAGTGGTCGCAATAAATCGCGGGTTGTTAGTAAAGCTGTGTGATGTGTTGCACCGTCCTATTGGAACCAGCAATAGACTATGTTTTCCTCACGAACAATTGACATCACAAAATCCGTTATAATGGCCAGATAACGATCCCCATTGACGGTTGGTCGTAAAAAGGCTGTTGTTGGATTAATTCAGGGTTTTCGGTAGCATAAAACCGAAATTTTTGTTTATTTACACCGCTATTCAACATAAAATGTGTCTCGTCAGACATTTCGTCAAAAGTTACCAAAAGGTTATAAGGTGGCTCAATGTTTCTACTTCCTATGGCCCACCCTGTATGTTTTGATAAATATACAATACAAACACTTGCTCAAAAATATGTAGCTTGGTTTGTTAAGCTATTTTTGATTTTTTGATAATAAATTTGGGGATAGTTGATGCCCTGCAAAAATATTATAAAACATGAATCTGCAGACATAATGAATGCGAAATTTGAGAACGAGGAACTGTTTGCGGCTTAACGTAAGCTCTGAATAATTAAGTCTAATAATAAGAATATTTACAAATAAATTGGCTAATGTATAAGAAATAGTTATAAAAAGTGTGATACAAGCGCAAGTTGGTTCACTACTTCTGGACCGCCGTGACATGGATCACCAGTATCTGTGTTTTATTCATTTCGACACCCGTACCCGATGTCCGTTCAACCTTCCCCTGGCACCGGGTTTCGATCAACCTCCCCGGCTCTGGAAACTTATTGCAAAATATGTATTCCACATCTTCCAGCCGCCGACCGAGGCGCGGCAGATACCGAAAAGCGGAATGTAAAAAATCGCCAAGATGTAAATCGAGAACGGAAGTGCGCGATGCTCCGATTCCGGACGTACGCTGGCGTGTCGTGGAACGTGGCAAGGAAAAAAAAATCCTCGCCCCCGGGGAAAGTAATGCGGCCGACATGAAAGCGAAAATGTTTGCCCGAGGTGCTCCACCACACCGACCGATCGGCACCGAGGGTGGCAGATTTGTTTCCCCCTAATGTTTTCCAATCAATTCCACCGACAAAGTTACAGTGACGCCGGACCGATTTTCTTCGACGTTTGCATTCCCGGCTCTCCATCTCTGGTCCGCCCGGCCGCCGCTAGATGGTTTGTCGATTGTTTTTAGATTTTTCCACCGCCTTTGATTGCACACGCTTCGCTTTTCACTTCCGATGCCGAGTCCGAGTTTTTCTCGTTTGCGCCACTTTGTTGCGGATACACCATGTTGACACGCGGTCGTGGCGGTTGAGTGTCCCGCCAGCGGTTGGCGCTGGGATGGGTGTACATTTTAGGCATCCTTACATGCTGATCCTGGCTGCTGCTTCCGATTCCACGTTGATGCCAGCGTGCGGCGTACCGGACTGATGGTGGGCCGCCGAACGATGATGATATTAATAACAACAAACATCAATCTACGCTAACAAGCGCACCGAAACTACACGCGGCGCATGCAAAAGAACGTCTTCCACTCAGAATGGGGGATTTTTTGGAAAACGACCGGAGGGAAGCTGGCAGATCACTTCGAATGCTGTTGTCGTTCGCTCGATTGTTATCGTGGTGCTCTTCTCAGTGCTCAGTCCACAAACTTATGTCGCACTGTGGCCGTTTGGTCCATGTTTCAGGGCGTAAAGCATAGAAATGTCTTTTATGAGACTGTTGTGCTGTCTATCAATTACTGAAA
>NW_026456698.1:0-2442 GCF_943734635.1 Anopheles cruzii | reverse complement strand
GTAGGTGTGCCTGTTTTGACTCCTTTCACTTTCTTCCGCGGTTTCCTCAGCCGCCAGTCATTACATCACCCCAGACAGTTTGCCCGTCCTTCCGACACAGACACCCTCCTTACGGTTTTTCCAGTTGCCCAAAAGGGAAAAAACAAAACACTCTTTTCGCCTCGCCTTTCAATTCTTTCATTCATAAAACACGGGCGCACAAAACCCTTCCCCCAGCGGTCCGAAGAAAGTGCCGGTTCACCGCAAACGGCTACCATGCCGGCGATACCCAGGTGACCCTTCTCAGCCGTCTGCTACCGACGCTCCGTCGGAAATACCGGTGTACCCGCCGAAAGACCTTTCTTTGTAACCAGCCCGGTGCGGATGTTTTCGTTTTAATCACCCGTATACCCGGCTGGAAAAAGTGTGAATGAACATCGGGCCTGGGCAGTGAATTGAAGGGCTAGCGCCAGCGAAAGTGCCAGCGGAATAAAGTGCCAGCGGAATAAAGTGCCAGTGTAATAAAGTGCCAGGGTACCGCAAACGGCCACCCTACCGATGGTACCCGTCGAGGGACCGACTTCAGCCCGCTCGCCACAGACGCTCCGTCAGGAAATACCAGGAAATACCTGTGTACCCGCCGAGCGACCGTTTTCGAGCCAGCCCGCTGCGGAGGCTTCGTCTCAACACCCGCATAAGGCGTCGTTTGCAACGGCTATCGAAACGTTACAATAAAAGAAGCTAAGTACTCGTTTCCTCCTTTCCTCCTGCCCTTTACATAGTTTTCTTTGAAACTAGTAAACGAATACGGAAATCAGAATAGAACAGAATAGGAAAAAAGGATATGTCCCACACTATAACGAAGAAAAAATCAAAACAAATTTGAAATAGAGACAAAGCCCCATTCAAATGGAGTGCACTATTTCCTTGCTTTTTACAAAACTGAACCCGATAAAAAACAGAACAAGAGGGTTCTGAGCTTTAGTTGGCAGGAAATAAACTGTAATTTGAAATGGAAATCAATAGCCCCACGCGAATATGGAGTGCGCCATTTCTCTAAATTTTTTATTAGCTGAGACAGGGTACAGCACTTTACCTTGAAATGGACAAAGCCCCACACGTGTGGAGAGCACCATTTCCCTCATACTCGCAAAACAGACAGCCTACTGGACAGACCGTTTGACGGACGGACTGACTGGCAGGAAAACACTAAACTGGACAAATAACAGACACTCAAACTAACAAACGAAAACACAAAAATTTTAAATTACATCTCACTTAACTAGAGTAACTTTTCCTATCCATTTCAACTCAGTTCTGGGGGTCCGATTGAGTTGAATAACTTTAAAGCAAATTAGACTCAACCCACTCGAACATAACCAGCAAAACTTTAAATTGAACTTTCTGAAACTTTTAGAACTAGGTTAAGACTTTTACGTTTCGATCCTCCTTGCCGGTTATAATCTTTATGGGGAACTGGGAAAAATGCCCAGAAATCTACCGAAGAACGACCGAGCATCGGGATCGAACAAAATTTAGACAAGATAAAGAAAGTTCAAATTGAGTTGAAATGAAATGGCTAAATAAATTAACAAAAAAAAAAAAAAAACATATTACATACATTACACACATTACATATTACAACATTGCGAATTAGGTTTTGATGAAGTAGAGTCAAAGTAAGTCAAATCAGATGCTTATCACAAAATCCTAAAATCGTAGCAGAATAGCCCCCCGAAAAAAAAAAAAAAAAAAAAAAAATGTCTATTTTACCACAAAAATCTCTGATTCGACTTAAACTAGACACTACTGGAATCAATTCCAATAGTTTAGTCTATTTATTATCACTATATTATAAACCTATATAAACCTAAATTAAAACATATTATATGAGTTGGATTTGATGAAGTGGAGGCAGAGTAGGGCAAATCAGATATTTTTTTTGTAGTAAAATATCCCTCTGTAGGGAATTCTAATTTTCTCCACAAAATATCTGATTCGTATAAAACAAGACCCCACTGGAATCGATCTAAATAGCCTATAAAGATAGAAATAAGCTAGATATAGTAGTAGTTAGGCTAGTATATAAAAGAGATGAATGCCTAGGCCATTGCGGCTCAAAGTCTCTAAAATCAAATAAAACAAACAAACTATATTCTGACTCTTTTTTTCCGTTACCTGAACGATGCACGAAAGGAGGAGAACAGTACCGAACCGAAAACTGTTGTAGCCGATGGGCACTGTTATATCTTCGGTCTTCTTCTAGCATTTTCGCTATTCCAAGGGTAAACAGATTCGTCCTTAGCTTCGTTTCTCATCTTTGCTTTAAACCTTTTGTGTTCGATTCGTTCATGGAGTTTATGTGTCGCTAGACCAACAAGTCGGCCACAGGGATATGAGCTTGTCCCAATCCGTTCAACCGGTATCGCTTCTCGGCCTAAAGGCTAAGATCAAAGTGTAGTA
>NW_026456697.1:0-2443 GCF_943734635.1 Anopheles cruzii | reverse complement strand
CGGCACAGGACACCGGTGCCGACGACGACATCAGACGGGCAGCTTTCTCCGGGTACGAAGTGACTGTGATTAATGTGATATCGTCGGCACATTACACGGCCACCGAAGGGAGACGATACGGTGATCATATGTAAAGTAAACGAAGCTTGCATTCCTCTGTTTGGGGGAAAAGCGGATGCATTTAGCTCCGACTGCTCAGCTTAATTGACAACATTTTACGGATACGGAGACAAAATAAAGACGACATTTGATCGAAGTCTTGTACACTACAAGTAATAAAGACAGTAAGACTGGAGAGCCTATATTGGCCCGCATTAGGAGCAGCATTGAGCGCATCAATGTCCCGAGTCAGGAGATTCAAGTCCGAGCAGGAGACAACGGATGCGATAAGCCGGGAACTGACTCTGATCCATCCAGTCAATCTTCCTCAGAGCAAATCGTATAAACGGACCGGACTGTAGTAAAGTGCCTCAATACAGTCAAAGTCACGAAGTCCCTGGTCATTCTCATTACTAGTCTTAACAGTCCCTACATGCCTTGTTGGTTCGAAATGCTGGATGAAACTTAGCTGATAGTCGAGAAGACTACCTTGCTCCCGTACACAGTCGGTGCGTTTGCTTTCACAATTAGCCAGCATAATTGGGGATTGCGAACGTGTAAAGCCAATGACATTGCATTTATCGATGGTTAGCTCTAGACAACAGCTTAAGAAGATATTGAAGTCGTATTGGAGGTTTCAAGGGGTCTCTCTCACCACATAGAACAGATTAACGTCGTCGGTATGAAACTTGACTTTCCGAAATCCGACAGTAAAACGGATTGGTCATTGATAGAAACAACAAACAGCAACGGGCAAAGGATGCTGCCCTTGCAGTATACCCGAAGGACTGATAAAAGACGATGAAATCGTATGAGAAGTTCTTCAGTTAATAGCTGCGTCCAATTAAATATGTTAACGACCACTGACTCGAAGATATGGACAAATCAAGCTTCGAAAGCTTAACGATCAAGATGCTGTGCGGTGATGCTAAATGACTACATTTAATTTTAATACAATCCTATTTGATGAGCAAACAAATCTCGAAGCTTGTTTCACGCATACATACAGCATCAGAACAGTTTTTTATTATTATGTTATTATGCTTTTGGATAACTTTAAATTGTTCTTCAAATTGAATTTTTCCCCAAAACGATTAATCCCTCAGACGTAATGGTCTGCAGAACGAATTGAAAGGATTGCCCTTGTCGGCCAACAGCAACAGCCCGCAAGTAGTTGATGGTAAAAAATAATGCCCATTGAGTTGTCAGTGTCAAAGAGCAACGACAACGGTTTACCCGCACTGGCGCACTTTTCACAGCCACGCTTTCCATTATGCACGGAAAACCCGGCGTGCCATTGACCCGTCACTAACAAGAAAATCTTGCTAAATGAGACCAAACCGCCAATGGTGGCGGTGCCCGGAACCACCACCCGTTAATAATCGTTGGCAATTTCCATAAGTCAGCAATAAATTGTCACGCAGAACTCATAAATTTCCCACGCGTCGCTTCCGCCGTCGCGTTGCTGCGGCCCACACTTTTCACCGAAAGTTGCGCCGCCCCGGTTCGTCCGTAAACTCGGGCCCGATCCATGGCCGATGGTGCGTATCATTGATGGCCGTTACATTAACACGCCGATCACACGCCACCCGACCCCCGACACGTCTGCTGGCCCCCGGGCACGGTCAACGCGCCGGCTGACGGTGATGATGATGATTTGTGTGCTACAGGTTACGCCGGAGGGCTGGAGCAGAAAAAAAGGAAGCCGGACGAAGATGTTCTACATAGCACGAAGCTATCGCGAGGTAGAAATCGTAATGCAAACGAACACCAGGCGAGGTGTTTCCACGAGGCCGGGCGTCGACGTACGGAAAGGTAAATTACTTGCACGAAACCGTTGCCGTTCGCGTGATTCGAACTGTTTTGCATAGAACAAGTTTTGCACTCGACGACAAACTACGACTACCCCAAAGCCTAACCCACCCAACGGTCTGGCCACGAAGGACGAGCACAAATTGGCCCTCGGTATAGTCACGGCACAGCCAGGCGACACAGGCCGTTGCGTCATCGGAGTCCTCATTGGAAATTCAAATTGGTCGACGACTGCCGTTCCCGTCTACGCCGGGAGGTCCTTTTTTCTCTCCGCTCTCATTGAACAGCCTATTCGGGGTACGGGATCGGGCAAAAAATGGTGCGAGATGTCCCAACGCACGGGAGAGGACCTACGAGTAGGAAACGGGTTCTTGGTGGTGGTTCCAGTGCCAAGGACCTCCGCCAACCGTCAACCTCACCCATTACACCTAACATTGGCCGATGGTACTACCGTAAAACATAACCATATTCATCACAGCACACACAAAAATGTTTCGGACCGAAGTAACTTTTCGGGCACTAGCTTCAAGAG
>NW_026456696.1:0-2443 GCF_943734635.1 Anopheles cruzii | reverse complement strand
GTTTTGTAAATTTGTTCACTTCGCACTTGTTTATTAAACAAAGCTTGGTTCAATGGAATTTGCCTTTTGACAGCTTCTGGATGCCAATTTCGCGCGCTTGTGAGTGAGCCGCCGCTGAGAGAGAGCCGCCGCTGTGAGTGAGCCGCCGCTCTTTTCAAACTAAAAAATCAGTTACAGGGTGTATCAAGTTTCTGTGAATTAAACAATGATTTCGAAAAATGATAAATTATCATTTAGTACGAGGATGGAACATAACTTAATTCAATCAAAAACTATGCTTGTTGTGTGTTTTGATCTGCAGTGCTTCAGATTGTTCAATGTTTCAAAAACGCGTTCACTTCTTAGCCCAACAACCCATTCGTTTCTTTCTTCATTTTTGTTATTGTTTCAGGTTCTTGCTTTAGAAACCTATTCAAACATTTCCAGTGAACATAAATTTAGCAGACCAGACCTAAATAGGGATTGCGCAAGCTGCGAACAATATCGATCTGCCGATAAACAAGAACAAGATCACATTTATGGTTCGTGGTACAGATCCTTTATAATTCCATTACTAACATCCGCTTCTGAGACATGGACTGTATCCAAATCTGACTAATCCCACGTCGCCGCGTCCGAGAGGATTCTCAGATTGAATTCTGGCAATTGTTGAGGGACAATGGACAAGCCTCGTCAGGCTTCGGTGGGCTGGTCATGTCATGGAAACAGCGGACGACGAACCAACCGATATGGCAAGATTGCATCGACAGCGGTACGAGAATGTCGGGTGTAACAAGTTGCTGGACGAAGGCGCTGAACGGCGAACGATGGCAGGAGTCTTTATTACAGACCAGGGCCGATCGGCGCTAATAAACAGCAATAAATAAATAATAAACAACAATCTGCAAACGAACGCCAAAAACCATGAGGTAGTGTTTCTTGAGGATCCTTAGGTTTACTTTATTTTAATAACTCTTTTCCATATTTCGCTACGTTTTTCCTTCATTATGTCAAAGATTTCTCATTTTATTGTGTTGATTCAGCAAACATACATAATTCTATCTTATACAAACGCAAAGTTGAAAGAACAGTGAAAACTAATGATGTTGGTCCTTATTGTGAATTTTCGAATGAACAGACAGACTGCTTGATGTCGCAAACGCTTTATCACAGACTTTACACTTGTATGGCTTTTCGCCGGTGTGAGTGCGGATATGTACATTTAACGTTGATAAAGTGGCAAACTTTGAAGGGCAATGAGGACACTGATGATGTTGGTCCTTATTGTGAATTTTCGAATGTAGCGTCATATTGGGTGATGAATGGAAGGCTTTGTCACAGACTTTACACTTGTATGGCTTTTCGCCGGTGTGAGTACGGATATGAATCCTTAGGCTAGATAACCATGGAATCCTTAAAGAGCAATAAGGACACTGATGCTGTTGGTCCTTATTGTGAACTTTCGAATGTTCTGTCAAAACGGAGGATGAATAGAAGGCTTTGTCACAAACTTTACACTTGAATGGCCTTTCGATGGTGTGAGTGCGCATATGATTATTTAGGCTAGATACCCATAGAAACTTTAAAGAGCAATGAGGACACTGATGCGAATTATGAATTGCCTGATTGTGAACTTTTGAATGATTTGTCAGATTACTTGATGAATGGAAGGCTTTGTCACAGACTTTACACACATAAGGCCTTTCGCCAGTGTGAGTGCGTATGTGAATGTCTAAGGTTTTTACATTTGTATATGTTGCGGAACAATAAGGACAATGGTGCTTTTGTTTTTTGTGAGGACTTTTGAGGTTATCCTGTTCATGAACATCATTCGTTGTTTGCGGCTGTTGCTGCTTATCGACCTCTTCGTCCTCTGCTTTGATTGCAATTGGATTTTCCTTCGCCTCGAGTAAATCATCAGGTATTTTACCACAACATTCATATGTCCTGTTCGCTTCATGAATACTACAACACTTCTGATTCAAGTGCAAATCCTTCGCTGCACCCGGTGGGGTAACTTCAGTTTTAATTGACAATTCCGTGCCAACCATTTGTTCGGCGGTGTGGTCAAGATGGTTTTTCAAACGCGATCCACACATCGTGCACAAATGCGACGGAATTCCAGGTTCGAACTTAATCTGTAAGAATATGTGTATCATAGACCAGACATAGTTTTTTTTGCAAAACAACGTGCGAAATCTGTTGCTACAATTTGACTACCTGCAGACCGGTAAACTGTCCGGCTTCGTCGCGCGTTAGAGCTTCCAAAGCATCACAAGTCGACAGACACCATCGACATATTTTTGCGCTTCTGGAAAATAAGTCGCTATTACACCTTTTAATCCTTGTTGAACACCAACTTACTCAACATCATCCTCTTCCTTAATCACTGCCGAATACTCCATTTTCACTGCAATCGTTTATTTAAGCGATTTTGTAAAATCGTCCACTTTCCACTTGTTTA
>NW_026456695.1:0-2444 GCF_943734635.1 Anopheles cruzii | reverse complement strand
CTGGACCACCAGTTCGAAGCAGGGCTACTCTGGAAGTACGACGATATCAAACTGCCTGACAGCCGTACGATGGCCCTGAAGCGGCATAAATGTCTGGAGAGAAGGTTAGCGCGCGATCCAGAGTTGGCGAGGGCCATGCGCAACAAAATATCCGAGTACGAGGATAGAGGGTACGTTAGGAAGGCTACCCCAGAGGAGCAAAGGAAAAAACATCCGAAGGACTGGTATCTGCCAATATTCCCTGTCACCAACCCTAACAAACCGGGGAAGATGCGGATAGTGTTTGATGCCGCCGCAGAAGTTGGTGGGACCAGTCTCAACTCATTTTTATTGACTGGACCGGATCAACTCGTCGGTCTCCTAGAGGTGCTGTACAAATTCCGAGAGTTTAAAGTTGGGGTCACGGGAGACATACGGTAAATGTTTTTTCAAGTAAAGATGAACCCAGAAGACCAGCGCAGTCAAATGTTCTTCTGGAACAACGGAGAAATAGGCGACCCACCTCAACAATACGTGCTAACGGTCATGACCTTTGGAGCAGCATGCTCTCCAAGCACAGCGCACTACGTAAAGAATTTGAACGCTGACCGATTTAACAGCCAATACCCAAAGGCGGTCGAAACCATAAAATATGAGCACTACGTCGATGACATGCTCTCTAGTGTCGAGACGGAGGAGGAAGCTGCGCAACTGGTACACGACGTACGCCTTGTTCATGCACAAGGAGGCTTCGAGATCAGAAACTGGCTCACCAACTCGGTGAAGGTAAGAAAATTGCTGAATGAACAATGCGCAGACGAAAAGAATGTAGTCACCGGGTCCGAAATGACAACCGAGAAGGTACTTGGAACGTGGTGGGACACGTCGAAAGACGCCTTCACCTTTAAAATTAACCCCCGATACGATCCGTCCACCTTAGTCGGCTCCCAGATACCTTCAAAGAGATTGATTCTAAAAATTCTCATGTCAGTGTACGATCCACTGGGACTCATCGGAAACTTCCTCATGTTCCTCAAGATATTATTACAAGAGGTCTGGCGAGAAGGAGGTTCGTGGGACGATGAAGTTAGCAGCAAGCTCAACGCCAAGTGGCAAAAGTGGTTAGCCGTCATTCCCAGCGTAAAGAAAGTCAGCATTCCGAGATGCTACCGATTAGCAACCAGCCACAAAGACACTACCAAGATAAACTTGCACCTGTTCTGCGATGCCAGCGAGAGCGGAGTATCAGCAGTTGCATACCTGCGTTTCGAAGAGGCAGGAATCATTGAATGTTCGCTCGTCGGATCTAAAACGAAGGTCGCTCCATTAAAATTTACGTCGATTCCTCGATTAGAGCTCGTGGCAGCGGTGTTGGCGTCCCGGCTGGCCCAAACAATACGAAAAGCGCATCGTGTAAAAATATCTCAACAAACCTTTTGGACGGATTCGCGAACTGTTATCAGCTGGATACGTTCAGACCACCGACGCTACAGTCAGTTCGTAGCTCACAGGGTGAGCGAGCTATTAGACACCTCGGCAATTAGCGAGTGGAACTGGCTGTCCACTAAGCTTAACGTAGCCGATGAAGGCACCAAGTGGTCCTCTCCACCTGAGTTGACCCCGACGAGCAGATGGTTTCGGGGACCTGACTTCCTATGGAAGGACATTGATACGTGGCCGATTGAGAAGGAGCAACCAGGGGAAACGAAAGAAGAGGTTCGTCAGTGTTTACTTCATCACTCCGTACAACCACCACCGATTATAGTGTTCAACCGCTTCTCAAAATGGAATCGTTTACTACGAGCTGTGGCTTACGTGATACGGTATTTGGATAATTGCCTAAAGACGAAAGGAAGGGAGCTTGGGCCACTGACGCAGAGCGAACTACAACGAGCCGAGAACGCCATCTTTCGTCAAATACAAGCAGAAGAGTTCGCCGAAGAGATTCGTGAACTTCGACGAGGTGAGTTGGCCGAGAAACCGTGGAAACAAAGGATCAAACGATCCAGCGCTCTATACCCACTTACCCCTATGGTCGACGAAAACGGCGTCTTGCGGATGCAGGGCAGGATTGACTTGTGCACCTGGGTCGACGACCACACTAAACGCCCGATTATTCTGCCTCGAGACAGCTACGCGACTGGAGTGCTGATGCAAAACTTCCACGAGAAATATCGTCACGCGAATCACGAAACTGCAATTAATGAAATACGATTAAGGTATCATATCCCACGACTGCGGGCCACTTACAAGCGAATAAGAAGCAGGTGTCAATACTGCAAGGTCCACAAAGCCACCCCGCAACCGCCAGCAATGGGAAGCCTCCCGCAGCAACGCCTCGCTGCCTTTCAACGACCGTTTTCATACTCCGGACTCGACCTGTTCGGGCCGATGCTGGTATCAGTGGGTCGGCGAACCGAAAAAAGATGGGGAGTTATATTTACGTGCTTAACGACACGGGGAAT
>NW_026456694.1:0-2447 GCF_943734635.1 Anopheles cruzii | reverse complement strand
AACTCGATCGGTTCCGTTAACTCGTTGCCGGTGATCGGTGACTTCATGTCGTACTTTCGCAGAATCGCCGCCATTTCAGCCTCCGTCATTCCGTCCAGTTTGATCACAATATCGACACACTCCTCCTTCAACTGCTCGCTGGCATCCTTTCCAGCGCAGAGCTTTTCGAGATGGTTTTTAATTAAATGGTCCAGGCGGAAACATTCCCCAGTTTTCACGTCCTTCGTCATAAGATCAGCGAAGCGATCCACGTGCCCGGAAGCTTTCAGAACCGGCTCCGGAGTTAAGATGGAGCAGTCTACTTCGAGCATCTGCTCCTCGAGTACGAAAAACTGCCGCCACAGGTTGATCATATTGGACTTGAGAGCGCAGCCCATCGGCCCGAAATCGTACTGTCCCGTGATACCGCCGTAGATGGAGAAACTTTGGTCGTAGAAGAAGCGCCGCTTCAGCAAATCCTCCATCCGAGCCCTATTGAAGCTTGCCACCTGCGGCACGAGACTGAGCTCGCGATCTTCCAGCACCTTTTTACGCGCCTTCAGTTCATTCACCGCCTTTTTCACGTCGATTTCGGGAGCACCATCCGCCTTTAGCTTCCGCACCAAGTCTCCCTACGGTGAAGTGAGAATGGGGTCATTTATGTGACACATCGAATTCGGTCGTGTTGCTTTACCTGTTCCTTTACCGCTTCCCGCAACGGGGCCAGCACGGCTTCAATCTTCGGGTCGGCCATGCTCTCTAGTAACTGGAATCGGAGTTTCACTTCGCGGTGCTTTTTATTGGAGCCCCAATTGAATGGCTTCCTCGCTGGAACACTCTCACTGCTGCTGTGCTGCCGCCGATGGCGCAGTCGATCGGTCACCGATTTATTTGGGGCTTTCGGATGATGAAATGTGGATAACTTTTGCACCAGCGCGCTAGCAAAACAACGAACGATGGTAATCTGGCAGGGAACAAGGGTGGCACTCGGTCTCGGTGTTCCTCGGTACGATCCGCCACGCACTAGTCTACTGAGGGAGTAGTAAAAAAGCTGAGTGGACATTTAGGGATTAATCCGCCACCGCTCGTTGGAATGATCGTCACCAGCACTAAGGAAGGGGGTCGAAAGTCTGGACGGCTATTGTAGATACCAATTAGTTGCTACGTTTTCGCATTTACCGGTACGTTTCTGAACAGATACGCCAGCAGAACGTGTTTTGGCTCCGGTCGTCAAATTTGACGTTCACAATGACAGTCAGACAGCTACTTTTTTATGGCACGTAACGCATTGTTATGGCATGTAACGCCTTATGAGTGTAAAAAAAAGTTGTGGAAATTTCCAACCAATGAACTATTATTTAAACGTGTTATAGAGCACTTATCAGTCTATTTCTTTTCCCAAACTTTAATCGATTTTACTTTTTATTAAATAAATGATCAATCGCGATATCGTCATTAATGTTTTCTTCTATGATAAAATGATGAGCGATCTGATGAGAAATTTCCAAGCATTTCAACCATAACCTCACCCAACTCCAGCTCCGTTGGCACAAATTTTAATCGTTACGAAATAATCCGCAATGTGACAAAAACCCACTTGGTTAATGAGCATAACAAACCAAAAATAGAGCCTTGTGGATTTAAAACAATTTACTATTGCCTTCAACATTGAACACGGTTCCAAGAATTGATTGACCGGCGGTTGGAAAACGCTGATGTGATGGGTTTTAAATGCATGCAACATATTTTAATAATCATGTCTATTTTACCATTGCGTATGAGGTCACATACTTAAAACCACGCTCAAATGGGTTCGTATTTCAGTGATTTCGGTCATTCTTTGAGCCGCCTTTTGTTCGATGATGATCTGCAATAATCAGTGATCGAAAATGGTTAGAAGCTTTTAATCATCTTTTGGGGTTCTCCTATTGCCGCAAGTGACCACCTTGCGCCAGTACTCGGAGTGCCGACGTAAGCATAATCCTCCAAATCATCGTAGAAATCGTACGTCGTCCGACGGAATCGCCGAGAACGGAGGGTGCAAAGTACATCGAACGAAATTTAGTAAACATGCCGAAAAAGTTTACTAAACAAAATAGAGAATATTTATAAACAACAATTTTCGAGCCGTATCAAGGCTCGGACCGGCCGGTGACTGAGGCATGGGCGTGCGAAGAAAATGTGATGATGGGCCATGCTAGTTGAACATAATTTAGCCGACACTCGTCGATGGCGTTGACAGTCTGTGGTTCACGTTCTTCCGCGGGCACGTGCTTCGTGCAATAAGTCGAGAAGCTCTGTTCGTTGTTGCAGTGATCGATGATCGTCGGTTTTGCAAATCGTGCCATATTTTACCTCTTATAAATTCGTTTCCGATAGTCAGCAATCAAAAAGTTGTTGGATTTTGTCCAAGAACCTTGCCACCAGGAGCAGGTTGCTTTTTTTTGTCTTGGACATCAAAATGCATA
>NW_026456693.1:0-2447 GCF_943734635.1 Anopheles cruzii | reverse complement strand
TCCGAAGGAATGGCCTAATTTCCGCAAGGCCTTCTTCGACACCACAGACGCTGGAGCATTCTCTAACCTCGAGAACCTGAATAGACTACAACAAGTTTTATATGGCCCAGCCTTAAAGAGCGTTCAGCAACTAATGCTGGACAGTGAAAACGTGCCGCGCGTCATCGAGCGACTCCACGAAACATACGGACGGCCGGAACTAGTGTTCCGCGAATTGCTGGGCGATCTGCAGCGACTCAGACGCGAATCCAAAACCATAGTTACCGATATGATGAACGCACTCGAAAACGCGGTAAACAACGTGATACTGATGGAACGAGACGAGTACCTGCGAGATCACCGACTAGTCGATGAACTAGTGAAAAAGCTGCCATATTCCATCCAGGTGAGACGAATGGAGTATGTGTTAAACTCCGGGGACCAACCAGGAGTGCAGAATTTGTTCGACTTGTGCGAATGGCTGAAACCATTTGCCAGAATCTCTCAGGCCATGATGGAGTACGAAAGACCCCAGCAAAACCATTCGAACTACAACGCGAATCAGCGCAACCATTCGAACTACAACGCGAATTAGCGCGACCATTTGAACTACCACGCGAATCAGCGCAATCATTCGAATTACAACGCGAACCAGCACAACCAGCAGAACCGTTCGGACAACTACGCGTATCAGAATAATCAGCAGCAGAACAGCAACTCGAATCAGTACCAGAACCAGCATCCAAACCATCGCGTTAATTCAGATCAGCACGGCTACTCGAACTACAACGCACCAGAACAAGCTAATAGAGCCGAACCAAGGACGGAAGGTAGGACAGCGTGCCCACTGTGCAACAATACGCACACATTAATCAACTGTCCTAATTACGAGCAGCAGGACGCGACAACTAAGTTAGCAACAGTGCGGCGACTAAATCTTTGTTTCGCCTGCCTCAACACAACAACACACAGCTTAAATAAATGCAGGGAAGCAGAGACGTGCGGAATAAACGGGTGCACAAAAAGGCATCACAAGTCGCTACACAACAATCCGAAGCCGGGAGAAAACACCAACACCAAGGCCAGCAAGCAAGTCGATCAGCAGTACGTTCTCCTCATGCAGGAACGATTGCGCATGAAGTGGAAGGAGGACACGATCATTCGTGCTGAAGACACGATCCGTCGGTTAGAGGCGAAACGTCAACAACAAGTCGCCGCCGAAGCGCGCCGTCGCTACGAAGAAGTACGTCGCGTAGGCAAACGTCGCGAAGAGGAAGTTCGTCGGAAGTTAGAACGAGAAAACGCAGAGCGTGAGCAGCGAGACGCATCAGAACGCCAATTGATCGAAACGGTCAAACAGGGAGAGCGAAGTACCTCGGAACCGGACGGAGGTATTACGAAGGGCGGGGAGTCGGTGAAACAGTGTGAGGACGATAGTGAGGTGCCTCCGGAGTGGTGGCAAATGTTTGAGACAATGGAGGTCGCACCGGTGCAGAACAATAGCCAGGTGGTAGAGGTTTATCAATCCTCTCAAATTAATTATATCGACGAGCATAGCGCGGCGAAACAGTCAGGCCGAGAAGTAGCAGTAGTAGCAGCACGAGAACGACCAGCAGTACAGCCGACTCCGAAGGAAGCAGAGAAAGCGGCAGCAACCGTTATAGCGGAAGGTGAGAAGGACGAGACGATCGTCCGCGTTAGCAAACAACAACAGAACCGGCAGGAAGTAGCCGGCGACATCGCAACTGCGTACGCGATCGAGGGGAAAGGCGACCTGCAAGGTGAAACAGGCGATCAGCGATCGGTGCAGAAGCAGAAATTGGGCAACGGTTCGTTCCTACTCGGTACCGGGAAGTTCCAGCCGCAGCAAAAGCGGCTACAGCATCAACCATCATTGGGATGGAAGCGACCGCCGCAGCTGCACAGCACGAGCGAGAAGGGGAGCGTCGAGGACGATCATCCGGGCGTCACACTGAGACCGTCGGACGGGCGGTTGGTACCACCGGCAGCATGACATCGTCCATCGTGCCCATAATTAACAAATCACACGACCCAGCTAGATCGGAAATTGCACTAATACAAATCAAATCGGCCTGCAGATTATAGGTAGTTACAGGTAGTTACAGCCAAGCGAGCAACATCAGCAAAGGTTAGCACACATTAGGGCCATGTCACCGACCAATAACGGCGTGACAGGACAGGCATACAGGACTAGTCGCGCTACAGTTAACGTAAAACAACACGTTGTTTTACGAAGGGCGGTGTTACGAACGGAGGTTCGACGCGCGACTAGTGCCTTGAGGTGCGAGAGTCCGCGGTGCGGACGCGTCGGCGTTGAGTGCTCGAATGGAGCAAAAACGGTGAGAACTCGCTATTTACGGCGCGGCGAGTGATCGACCGGCGCATCGAAGTGGCGACTCGGGATCGGGGTGTCGTCACTCAGGGGGAACGCCGAGAACGGGATTGGG
>NW_026456692.1:0-2447 GCF_943734635.1 Anopheles cruzii | reverse complement strand
TCCGAAGGAATGGCCTAATTTCCGCAAGGCCTTCTTCGACACCACAGACGCTGGAGCATTCTCTAACCTCGAGAACCTGAATAGACTACAACAAGTTTTATATGGCCCAGCCTTAAAGAGCGTTCAGCAACTAATGCTGGACAGTGAAAACGTGCCGCGCGTCATCGAGCGACTCCACGAAACATACGGACGGCCGGAACTAGTGTTCCGCGAATTGCTGGGCGATCTGCAGCGACTCAGACGCGAATCCAAAACCATAGTTACCGATATGATGAACGCACTCGAAAACGCGGTAAACAACGTGATACTGATGGAACGAGACGAGTACCTGCGAGATCACCGACTAGTCGATGAACTAGTGAAAAAGCTGCCATATTCCATCCAGGTGAGACGAATGGAGTATGTGTTAAACTCCGGGGACCAACCAGGAGTGCAGAATTTGTTCGACTTGTGCGAATGGCTGAAACCATTTGCCAGAATCTCTCAGGCCATGATGGAGTACGAAAGACCCCAGCAAAACCATTCGAACTACAACGCGAATCAGCGCAACCATTCGAACTACAACGCGAATTAGCGCGACCATTTGAACTACCACGCGAATCAGCGCAATCATTCGAATTACAACGCGAACCAGCACAACCAGCAGAACCGTTCGGACAACTACGCGTATCAGAATAATCAGCAGCAGAACAGCAACTCGAATCAGTACCAGAACCAGCATCCAAACCATCGCGTTAATTCAGATCAGCACGGCTACTCGAACTACAACGCACCAGAACAAGCTAATAGAGCCGAACCAAGGACGGAAGGTAGGACAGCGTGCCCACTGTGCAACAATACGCACACATTAATCAACTGTCCTAATTACGAGCAGCAGGACGCGACAACTAAGTTAGCAACAGTGCGGCGACTAAATCTTTGTTTCGCCTGCCTCAACACAACAACACACAGCTTAAATAAATGCAGGGAAGCAGAGACGTGCGGAATAAACGGGTGCACAAAAAGGCATCACAAGTCGCTACACAACAATCCGAAGCCGGGAGAAAACACCAACACCAAGGCCAGCAAGCAAGTCGATCAGCAGTACGTTCTCCTCATGCAGGAACGATTGCGCATGAAGTGGAAGGAGGACACGATCATTCGTGCTGAAGACACGATCCGTCGGTTAGAGGCGAAACGTCAACAACAAGTCGCCGCCGAAGCGCGCCGTCGCTACGAAGAAGTACGTCGCGTAGGCAAACGTCGCGAAGAGGAAGTTCGTCGGAAGTTAGAACGAGAAAACGCAGAGCGTGAGCAGCGAGACGCATCAGAACGCCAATTGATCGAAACGGTCAAACAGGGAGAGCGAAGTACCTCGGAACCGGACGGAGGTATTACGAAGGGCGGGGAGTCGGTGAAACAGTGTGAGGACGATAGTGAGGTGCCTCCGGAGTGGTGGCAAATGTTTGAGACAATGGAGGTCGCACCGGTGCAGAACAATAGCCAGGTGGTAGAGGTTTATCAATCCTCTCAAATTAATTATATCGACGAGCATAGCGCGGCGAAACAGTCAGGCCGAGAAGTAGCAGTAGTAGCAGCACGAGAACGACCAGCAGTACAGCCGACTCCGAAGGAAGCAGAGAAAGCGGCAGCAACCGTTATAGCGGAAGGTGAGAAGGACGAGACGATCGTCCGCGTTAGCAAACAACAACAGAACCGGCAGGAAGTAGCCGGCGACATCGCAACTGCGTACGCGATCGAGGGGAAAGGCGACCTGCAAGGTGAAACAGGCGATCAGCGATCGGTGCAGAAGCAGAAATTGGGCAACGGTTCGTTCCTACTCGGTACCGGGAAGTTCCAGCCGCAGCAAAAGCGGCTACAGCATCAACCATCATTGGGATGGAAGCGACCGCCGCAGCTGCACAGCACGAGCGAGAAGGGGAGCGTCGAGGACGATCATCCGGGCGTCACACTGAGACCGTCGGACGGGCGGTTGGTACCACCGGCAGCATGACATCGTCCATCGTGCCCATAATTAACAAATCACACGACCCAGCTAGATCGGAAATTGCACTAATACAAATCAAATCGGCCTGCAGATTATAGGTAGTTACAGGTAGTTACAGCCAAGCGAGCAACATCAGCAAAGGTTAGCACACATTAGGGCCATGTCACCGACCAATAACGGCGTGACAGGACAGGCATACAGGACTAGTCGCGCTACAGTTAACGTAAAACAACACGTTGTTTTACGAAGGGCGGTGTTACGAACGGAGGTTCGACGCGCGACTAGTGCCTTGAGGTGCGAGAGTCCGCGGTGCGGACGCGTCGGCGTTGAGTGCTCGAATGGAGCAAAAACGGTGAGAACTCGCTATTTACGGCGCGGCGAGTGATCGACCGGCGCATCGAAGTGGCGACTCGGGATCGGGGTGTCGTCACTCAGGGGGAACGCCGAGAACGGGATTGGG
>NW_026456691.1:0-2448 GCF_943734635.1 Anopheles cruzii | reverse complement strand
GCCAGTCGCGAGAGAAACGTCTAAGAGAGCAGATCTGCATTACATTTGGTGTCAGAAGCCGGGATAGAAGTGCGTTTCAAAGAAGAAAACCGACTCATCATGGAAGAAGTAAAAGAACTCTGTGAAAATATGACGAAGATGGGATTGATTCGCAAGTGTGAGGGGTTAGGTTTGTCGACAGACGGCGATAAAAAGACGCTTGCCCAGCGGATCATCCAGCATATGCAGCCGGGAGTGAACAGCGATGTTCCCGGAAACGACGAAGACGGCGAAGGCGGCGTAGTAGATAGTGCGAACGAGGGTACTTCCAGAGGCATCGTGGGCAATAACGACGATAAAGACGACGACGAAGACGACGAAGATAGCCCCGCGGAAGGAAGTACATCGCGATATTATACACCGCTGAAGCGATCAAGCAGCAAGATGGAACGACGTCCCTACACATTTAGAGATGTAGAGGACAGCATAGAATCCTTCGGAGCCACTGACGGGCAAGATGTGAGAGTTTGGCTCACGCAATTTGAATCAATTGCGAAAGCGGCCAACTGGAACGAGGAACAAAAATTGATCATGTGCAGAAAAAAGCTGATAGAGACGGCAAGACGATTCATGTTCGCTGAAACAAACACAACCAGCTACATGAAATTAAAGATGGCGCTGATTGAAGAGTTTGCCCCAAGGTTGAGGGCTAGCGACGTGCACCGAATGCTGGTTAATAGACGGAAGAAACCAGCCGAGTCTACCCTCGACTACGTTTACGAGATGCAGAGAATAGCCAAGCAAATTAGTCTAGACGAACAAAGTGTTTGCGGCTATATCATAGATGGAATTACGCGAAGTGAATTTCACCGCGCAACGCTATATGAAGCAAAAACTGTTAGCGAACTTAAACAGAAATTGCGATCCTACGAACGGGCAAAAGAAGAGAACGTGAAAGTCGAGCGCACAGACAAAGCAAAAGACGAGCACAAAGACCAAACTCAGAGCGGGCAGCGAAACAAAGGCTCTGGAGTACGTGGAAACTCAACAAAGCAATGTTTCGGTTGCGGAGAGCAGGGTCACCTCGCAGGGGAATGCCCCCAGAAACAAAATGGCGTGAAATGCTTCAAGTGCAACAAGTT
Source organism: Anopheles cruzii (assembly GCF_943734635.1). Classification (NCBI taxonomy): domain Eukaryota; kingdom Metazoa; phylum Arthropoda; class Insecta; order Diptera; family Culicidae; genus Anopheles; species Anopheles cruzii. The sequence continues at coordinate 1,327 of NW_026456691.1, read as the reverse complement.
TGGCCACATAGCGAAACAGTGTGATAAACGCGACGATACACGCGCGGAGCAAGTAAATACAGTATGGAAAACGCCGATCATCAGTGTTGAAATAAGTAAGGTGAAGTGTCGTACATTGTTTGACACCGGCAGCGGATGCAATTTACTAAGCAAAAGCGTGTATCATAAGATCGGGTCGCCAGCGTTGACAACGACAGAAAGGGTGTTCAGCGGCTTTGGTGCAAGAGTAACCAAACCTTACGGGAGGCTGGAACTGAACATAACAATAGAAGACGAGGTAGTTCCACAAATGCCATTTTACGTGGTCCCAACGAATAGCATGAGTCACGACGCTATATTGGGTATGGATTCGCTACAAAAAGTAGAAGTGCGGTTTACAGAAGACGGCATTCAGATCAACAAGAAGATTGCTAACCCCAAAGACGAGGAAGAAGAACAAATAACGCCAATAATGATGGTGAACGACGAGAGTGAACTGAATGTACCGCCACAGCGGGAATCAGAGATTCGAGAAATCATTGATGAATTCAATGAAAATCATAAGACGCTTGAGGAATGCCCGGTAACATTAGAAATTATACCGGATGAGAAGATGGTACCATTCCGGCAATCGCCATCGCGGTTGGCAACATGTGAATTCATCATGGGACCAAACGAGATCGACGCGTTCGAACCGTAATATCATTGCTAGCTAAAGTGTCTGCTGATGATTCCACCCATTGGTACAAGTACGTCTCGCGAGTTCAAAGAGCCATCAACGCTAACGTAAGCAGTGCAACAAAACGAACTCCATTCGAATTATTATTCGGAATCAAGATGTTAAATCAGAGTGATGATCAGATAACTTCATTAGTTCAGCAGGAAATGTTTGAAGAATTTGATAGTGAGAGGGACACCTTACGACGAGAAGCTAAGCAGGCGATTGAAAGGGCTCAAGGAAGTTATAAAAAATATTACAATGCTAAAAGGAAGCCTGCTAGAGGATACGTCGTAGGCGATTTAGTGGCCATTAAAAGGACGCAGTTTGTAGCGGGACGAAAAATGGCAAGCGAGTACCTAGGACCGTATAGAGTGACACAGGTCAATCGGAATGGACGGTACAAGGTCGAGAGGTTGAAGGAATCCGGGAGTGAAGGCCCAAACGTCACGGCAACCAGTGAGGATAATATGAGGTTGTGGGCCTATAGTAAGAACAACGAAGATCTATCGGATGAAGAAGCATCAGAAGAAGAAGCGGGAGAACAGGCATCAGGGACTGTTGCCTGATCAGGACGGCCGATTGTAAAGTTGGACTGGCAACCCGGCGGCGGGATGGGGCGCTTGTTCA
>NW_026456690.1:0-2451 GCF_943734635.1 Anopheles cruzii | reverse complement strand
GGAATATAAATAAAGCAAGAACCGCACGTACCGTGCGCGCGCGCGCGCGATCCTCGCGGACGAATTGAGTCGGAAATCTGGCTCGAAGTCTCGAGGCGAACGTAAGAAACCGCCAAAGACTGGGGTCCGCGAACTGCGAATTGATTGCAAACAATCACTGCAACTGTCCTTCGCGGGATCATCCGGGAGCGGGAGCGCGTCGTCCGTCGGCCATACGCACGGAATTTCAATGATCAACCCGGGGCCGAGTGGCCATTCGCCGTCGCCGGAGATCACCAACGAAGTTCGGCTCGAAAAGAAATACTTATTTCAAGTATTTTACAAATTTTCCAAACTGCCGCCACTGAATGGCCGCAGGGAGGCCTCCGGTAGCCTCCGGCGGCCAGAGCCGGGCACTCCCAATCAGCGGGCGCTGCGCGCTCCAGGGGCTGGGCAAGGTTGGGTTTAATTTGTATTAATTATGCAGCAATTGACGGTCGGTCGGTCGGTCGCTTCCAGGCGGCCGGTTGATGTAGACATCGACGGTTGTGTCGGGCTGCGGATTGCCAAAATTACTCGGAAGGAACACCCACGCGGAACGGTTTTTGGGGTGGCGCCGTTTGCCCACGAAACGGAGGTTAGACGGGAACGGGGTTCCGTCTAACGCACCGCGTTCCGATCTCCGTTCCGTTTGATGGATCTCGCTCGGTCGGAAGGATAATTTTTAATGCAATTACCGTCCGTCGTTCGGAGACGTTCCGTTCTAAGCAGGTTAAGGCCATTACAGACTGGGACCCCGGCGTGTGTGGGGGAATTGATTCCATTTCTGGCTTCCTAAAAGGACCAAGTGATTGGCTCGCAATAGGAAGCTCACGTTACACGGTGGTTGTGTCGTAAGTTTAGAGTCGGGATTGGCCATGAATAAATTTTGCACGCAATGGCGCACGCTTACCGATCGATAATCACAGGATCAGACGGTGTTTCGTTGCGATTTCCGCAGCTCTTTTTGTCGCAGCATCGGCTAAAAGGGTAAAGTAAAGAAAAAGAGAGGTAATTTAGTAAGTTTCTTAAAAATTTAGGGAAAAGTTGCTTCAGAACTTCTCTATTTTTGTGGCAGACTATTTTTCACACTCCGATGCCTCGAGACCGATGAATTTGAGACTTTATCTGCAGACCTTCCACAGCCCACGGAAATAAACCGTTGCCGAATCGACACCCCGGAACGTTGATTTGTACCAGGCCATAAACAATATCGTGGAACCCTTTTTTTTCTGGCTCCTCCTCGGTAGCTTCTCGATAGGCCGGCACCAATCGGCGCCCATCACTCGCTCGGTTCGGTATTTGAACTAGTTTCGGGAGCTTAATCGGACATAAAAATAAACTTTCGTTCATCCAATATCTTCGCTTCCATGCCGGGCCGGCCGCCCGGTACTGAAAAGTGTCGTCCTTTAGCAATTTTATCACTTTGCCCCAAATATTGATTGGGCACGGGACACGGAATTTTATCCAATTCCTGTTCGCCAGAGCGTCACGGCCGGTGCCCCCGGGTGCTGGAGAGAAAAAGAGAGAAAACACTGTGCCTTTGGCCCGTTTCCGGTCCGGTGTTCCGCCTTAAAGATGCCACGCAGGAAGCGAAGAGCAAACAAAACCCCAGGCCCTTCGATAGCCCGACATTTGGTGATAGATTTTTGCTCGGGCATTACAAAATGGCTTCAACACGCACTACTACCACGCACTACTACGCACGGGACGCCGGGACAAAAGGGGAAATAAATGTCCTCGGACCGAGGACATTCATCGACAGAAGTTCGATTTTTCGCAAGGCGATGCCATGGTCCCTGGGGAGATCGCCATCTTCACGCCGCCGTGCCTGCCTGCCGCCTGGAGCCGGGCCCGCCGGCTTTCTCGGTCTTCCGAAGGGGGCCAAAAGGGGCCGAGGGTGGCGATAAAATTAGGCACACGTAAACATTTTTCCACGATTTTTGCTGCGCCGCGCCGCCGGGATGCCGCCGCGCGTAACGCTCCGTAACGCTCCGTTCCGAAAATTGGGCCGACGCCGAAGTTTTTGGGGCAGAAAGTTAAAGCGGTGATGGCGACACGATTCCCCGACGTCCGGCAAGCCGGCAAGGGAAGAAAAGTTCTCCGGCGACGGGGCTGTAGTTAACCTTTTCACGAAACGACCCCCGGTTCCGACGACGAAGACAGTTGACTGAAGTGGCCTTCGGAAGCTGGGCACACGGAAAGCGGATTACGCTGTGGCAGTTGCTGTCAACTCTGGGGCAACTCTTCGTGCTGCCAGACGGGGAATTTGCTGTGTGTTGATAGCCCAAGGAACCGGGAACCGGGAGCCTGTGGACCGCGGCTTCCAATTGAAACAAAAAGTAAACGGAACGTCCGGACCGCTCAACAGTAATAAAGTGAAACGCGAGCAGTTGGCACTCACCTGCACATGACCTCGTGCGTCAGCAGTAC
>NW_026456689.1:0-2453 GCF_943734635.1 Anopheles cruzii | reverse complement strand
CGACTTTTGTTTGTTTATTTGACGACTTGATTCGCCTTCCCGTGCGGTCGGTCGCGATGGCCACAACACCACTCGGCGTGGTACGCGGAACGGCACGGCCCGGAACTCGGTACTGGGCAATTCCTCGGGCGAGCATAAAAATCATCCAACCCACCCGGACGACGGGATGCACATTGCTGACACTGGCGATTGTGTCTAACAAAAACGTCGTCTCGACCACAGAAAAGGTGCCCAGTGATGAGTTTGCGTCTTGCACCGAATTCTGGGCACCTTAAAGCTAATTTTCGCCCTTAAAGTCGATGGTTTAGTGCACTCCAGTTTTGGTGCGGGATTCGGGACGTCTTAACTTGCCTTCCACACAGCAAACGGGTGATGACGGCATTTTTCTGATGAATCGAATCAAAACTAGATTCTTCCAGAGCCACCACCACCAACCAATTTAAGGGCCAGTCTTTGTTTGTTAATAACAATTACTGCGCACTGGACGGCAGTGGCCATCGATCGAGTGTGACTGACTGTCGTGAAACTTTATGATCCGCTCAGCACCGACCATAAAACACTTGGGTACTCATTCACCCAGGCAAAAATGGGCTTCAACAATCATTGTACAATGACGAAATGTGTCGCAATTTTATGATCGGCCCATCCGCAAACTCGTCTTTAATTTAGAATATTAGCCTTAGCTGGCCTGGCGATCGACGACTTGGTCATGCGCGCTTGGCCATTTGAATAGCTTCGTTTTGATGTTGCCCATTAACCTATGGCTGAGTTGATATGCAATTTTCCATCGGTTCCATCACCCTCTCTATGGTTGCGTTCAATTTTTTGTGCTACGATTGTAGGCCGGCAAGCCGCATTTTGCATCGTCTTTAATGATCGGCCCTTTGTTAATAACAATTATTGCACTGGCCAACAAAAGGGTGTGACTAAACTGTCTTGGAATTTTATGATCCGCTCGGCGGTCGTCATTAAAACGGAGAGTACCGAAACGAATTGGCTGACACACATTTGATGTGAAAGTTCTTGTTTTTCTGTTCTTAGAATGCATTCACCGAAAGACGAACAATCTTCCGCGTGGAACTCGCTCGGTTTACTGGGTCGACAATAATTGTCTAGCATATTTATGATATCTGCGTTGGCATGACTTCCACGTCTAGACGTTTGGGATGATGTCCCTTCGTTCTCGATAAAAATCGTCTCATTTGCCTCAGCCGGCGTTCAGAGCTTATAGTCATGCGCTCTGTCGTGCAGTGGTGTCGTTTTGAATTTTTTTTATCCTTACTGGTTCAAATGCAATTTTGTTAGGTATATTCTGTGACCTGTGACCTGACCTCAATTATCGAATCGCATCAAACGCCAAAATAATCAACATTGCTTTCAGAGGAGCTGCGATGCGTTCTTACATGCTGATGATCAATTGTTGCTTGTGGACATCTCCAACTAGGTCAATAATCATGTAACTGGTTTTGATGCACAGGAGAGAATGATATATTCTATGCTGTCTTCACTAATCCTTCTTCCCAAATCTATCAGACAAATTATTTTAATGGCAACGCTCCATGGAGTGGGGCAGTGGCATTTTGTAGAACGCGCGGTGGCCTTACCTAGGGCTTACTGTGGACGTTCCTTCCGGTTTACAATGAGGAAACGGCGGATGCAACGAGACAAATAGAAAACAATAATTAATTTTATATACTCATATAATTTAGAACAGACCGAAGATATTACCGAGCCCCCGATTAATGTTGTGCTCCGACCGTATTTTTATCAATTTGAGCTTATTTTGAACTTATCTAGAAATATGCCTAGAAGGCGTTAAAGGAATGGTTGACTGCAGTGATAGCAGTCGATAATTATTATCAAATATCATGTATCTAGATTAGTGTCTGAGGTTTGTTGTTAAAACACAGGTTTAGCTATGGTCGAGATGGACAAGCAGATGGCGAATGGGAATCCGTCTCACTCTCACTGTCATGTAAGAAGAGGTCTCACGAAAGATGTCGCAATAAAAAACGGTAACAAACGTTTCTGCAATGCGTGCGTAGTGCCAATTCCCATCGGAAAAACCGTGCACTTTATTTCAAAACGTTTAACATGCAATGATTTAAATTTTGTTTAAATTTTGTTTCGTCTTCTCTTTCTCTCTCTCTCTCACCCTCTCTCTTTTTTCATTTCTCTCTGGTGGTCATCCCGATCCCGCGGATTTTTTATTATGTTTATGCTCTTTTGCGTTTTTAATGTTCCTTTATGTTACGGACATGGTGCACGGGGACGTTGCATGAGAGGTAGAAATATTTGAGTGAGCGAGAAAGAGTGAGAGGGAGAGACAGAGACACAACGTAGCGCCGTGAGGTGAGTTTAATTATGCTGCTACTCACTCACCTCACCCGGCACAGGTAGTGAAAGCGGAGCGCTATCAGCGGGTGGCCTCGATGGGGACGGGAGGAAGAAAG
>NW_026456688.1:0-2454 GCF_943734635.1 Anopheles cruzii | reverse complement strand
ACGGATGAATGCATGAAATGAAATGAGAAGGCACCAAAATCTGGGCATAGTTTGACGCGAAGAACTTTGAACAATTAGGTGCATGAAGAATGAATTGAACTAGCAAAACTGCCCTGCGAAGAAGTCCGATACTGCGAAATATTGCTTCTGGTCGATTTTCACGTGCACCAGTTTTTCTTCTGTATACAATCGCGGGTCAGCAGAAATACGGCGAAGCACTATAGTATAAGTGAAGAATGAATATAAATATTTGACTATTCGTAGATGCCAGTGGTATGGAAATATTGATCGTTTAATAAAATATTTATCAATATTCGCTAACAAGCGACGAGCTATAAGTACTGAGTAAAGTGGAAAACAATTGTTTTAGTAATCTCGAAACGGCGGACACCACGGAATGCAGATGTGCGCAACATACTCCGATCGGCCCTATTTGAGGTGAGCATTTCCGATAGTATAGAATCATGTTTCATCATTACAAACTCATTGTTTATTTCTAGTGAACCATGTTTCTCCTACCTTTCCATCCCAATGTTTCATCGTCTAATGAATCAAAGTGGAAGTTGTTTTTAATATACTGCAGGCTACACATTATTTGCTTGTACATTATTGATGTGCAATGTAGCTTAAAATTGAGCATATCAGCACATTAAAAATTCGGTCAGTCACTTATACAAAATCAAAGGTCAGGATGTTCCCTAAACGAGTGATATAATAAACTAATAACAAACGGTAATCGTAACATTGTAAAATTAACGACTTTTCTCGAACGGTCGCATACAATGCGAATGTTGCATGCAACGGGCACTCTTCAGGAGCAAAACTCGGCTAATCGCGACGCCAAATCTTCTTTGTTTTTTTTTTTTAATCTTAGAAGAACGGACCGAGCCGTAATTATACAAATCTCCGCTGTTATTGCTTGCCAAAATGCAGAATAAATTAAATGAAGAATGATTTTCGATTGGTTTTGCTGCCATTGCCGTTTGCAACTCATCTTTGGGTTGCTTGAAGCGTTTGCGATCGAGTCAACAATGTTTTTATTTCAGTCCTTTTCAAGCTACTAATGCCGTGATACGTGATCTTTTTTGCGGTGCTCAGCATGATCGGGTGGCTGTGTTTAAACACAGCCCCAGCATAATTATGCTGAGCACACTGTATCTTGGGGACCACACAAAGCGTAAATCCGTGGCCCCCACAGTAACAACAATGCTTCTTTTAGGTTCGTATTCACCCTAACCATGGTGATGGTTTGTTCAAGTTCAAGTATTCGTTGGTTACTGTCTAATACCCATTTCTCTACCCATTTGTGCCCATTAATATCTTTTCTAGTGCCCTTCCATGTACAAAGTCATTGCAATGCATAAAATGTTTTACGTCTTTTAAACGGCAGCAGTTGTTGTTCTAAAACTTTTGAGAGCTAGTGTGCATGGTCGAAGGTTGTCAGAGTTGACAACTGTCAATTCATAGGAAACCGACCGGCCGACACTAGAATACCACGCTTTCTTCAAGAGAAGAGGTGCAATTCCAACTGTTCCACAGCCTTAGCTTTTTAGCCGGTGTCAGAAACATTATTGTACTCGCGCGTTGGGTCAGTTGCATTGGGAAAAGGCAACCTTTCTCGACCATATATTATTTAAAATAGTTTTCAGCCCACTCGAAATAACGAGGACCAAAATGTTGGCAGTATTCGCCATGCAGTAACATTGGTGCATTTGTTTAAATCCGCTAATAAACCAAACCGGCAAACATTGTGGGATTGCACCTATTCTCCTAGATAAATTGACGTATTCCAGCCATAACCATCTCCGGCCTTAACCATCTAATCATTGAACCTGTCGGTTCGTCGTGTTTCCTGCTGTTTCACAGCTTTGCTGAAATCGCCATGGAACAGCTGAAAGCTTACCCAGAAGTCGAGACAGTACATCAAATGCCTACTTGGTATTTTCATGCGGTATGACAGTGAAAAAAGAATGATTTAAACAAAATATGACGTATTTTGCGATTGCCTAACGGACGATTATTTTTTTTTAGCAAAACGAACCAACGGACAACATAGGCGGCAGCGTTCGCCCTTCTTGGCCACAGAGGCAACGACTATTGCTTCCAGCAAGATACACTCCACTCTTAGAAACGTCGCCTCTTTATATGCGCTGTTCTTATTGCTCTGCATTCCCAGTCCCTTTTCAATGCGGTGATTGTGGTACGTTTTACTGCAACGTCTGGTGCCAGCAGCAACACTATGAGACGCACAAACATTCGTGCCTCATGCCGTAAGTAGCGAGTTCGTCCGTCGCAGTGTATGGTGCTTATATGTAACTTTTTGTAGGCCCCTAGTTTTTATGCAAGACTACTATAAAGTTAACCTGCTGGAAACGATGCGGCCCAATATCCCCGATTTTCCCCATGGTTTGGCTAACGTCCAACAACCGGCATCGAACAACATGCCCAAACGCA
>NW_026456687.1:0-2454 GCF_943734635.1 Anopheles cruzii | reverse complement strand
ACGGATGAATGCATGAAATGAAATGAGAAGGCACCAAAATCTGGGCATAGTTTGACGCGAAGAACTTTGAACAATTAGGTGCATGAAGAATGAATTGAACTAGCAAAACTGCCCTGCGAAGAAGTCCGATACTGCGAAATATTGCTTCTGGTCGATTTTCACGTGCACCAGTTTTTCTTCTGTATACAATCGCGGGTCAGCAGAAATACGGCGAAGCACTATAGTATAAGTGAAGAATGAATATAAATATTTGACTATTCGTAGATGCCAGTGGTATGGAAATATTGATCGTTTAATAAAATATTTATCAATATTCGCTAACAAGCGACGAGCTATAAGTACTGAGTAAAGTGGAAAACAATTGTTTTAGTAATCTCGAAACGGCGGACACCACGGAATGCAGATGTGCGCAACATACTCCGATCGGCCCTATTTGAGGTGAGCATTTCCGATAGTATAGAATCATGTTTCATCATTACAAACTCATTGTTTATTTCTAGTGAACCATGTTTCTCCTACCTTTCCATCCCAATGTTTCATCGTCTAATGAATCAAAGTGGAAGTTGTTTTTAATATACTGCAGGCTACACATTATTTGCTTGTACATTATTGATGTGCAATGTAGCTTAAAATTGAGCATATCAGCACATTAAAAATTCGGTCAGTCACTTATACAAAATCAAAGGTCAGGATGTTCCCTAAACGAGTGATATAATAAACTAATAACAAACGGTAATCGTAACATTGTAAAATTAACGACTTTTCTCGAACGGTCGCATACAATGCGAATGTTGCATGCAACGGGCACTCTTCAGGAGCAAAACTCGGCTAATCGCGACGCCAAATCTTCTTTGTTTTTTTTTTTTAATCTTAGAAGAACGGACCGAGCCGTAATTATACAAATCTCCGCTGTTATTGCTTGCCAAAATGCAGAATAAATTAAATGAAGAATGATTTTCGATTGGTTTTGCTGCCATTGCCGTTTGCAACTCATCTTTGGGTTGCTTGAAGCGTTTGCGATCGAGTCAACAATGTTTTTATTTCAGTCCTTTTCAAGCTACTAATGCCGTGATACGTGATCTTTTTTGCGGTGCTCAGCATGATCGGGTGGCTGTGTTTAAACACAGCCCCAGCATAATTATGCTGAGCACACTGTATCTTGGGGACCACACAAAGCGTAAATCCGTGGCCCCCACAGTAACAACAATGCTTCTTTTAGGTTCGTATTCACCCTAACCATGGTGATGGTTTGTTCAAGTTCAAGTATTCGTTGGTTACTGTCTAATACCCATTTCTCTACCCATTTGTGCCCATTAATATCTTTTCTAGTGCCCTTCCATGTACAAAGTCATTGCAATGCATAAAATGTTTTACGTCTTTTAAACGGCAGCAGTTGTTGTTCTAAAACTTTTGAGAGCTAGTGTGCATGGTCGAAGGTTGTCAGAGTTGACAACTGTCAATTCATAGGAAACCGACCGGCCGACACTAGAATACCACGCTTTCTTCAAGAGAAGAGGTGCAATTCCAACTGTTCCACAGCCTTAGCTTTTTAGCCGGTGTCAGAAACATTATTGTACTCGCGCGTTGGGTCAGTTGCATTGGGAAAAGGCAACCTTTCTCGACCATATATTATTTAAAATAGTTTTCAGCCCACTCGAAATAACGAGGACCAAAATGTTGGCAGTATTCGCCATGCAGTAACATTGGTGCATTTGTTTAAATCCGCTAATAAACCAAACCGGCAAACATTGTGGGATTGCACCTATTCTCCTAGATAAATTGACGTATTCCAGCCATAACCATCTCCGGCCTTAACCATCTAATCATTGAACCTGTCGGTTCGTCGTGTTTCCTGCTGTTTCACAGCTTTGCTGAAATCGCCATGGAACAGCTGAAAGCTTACCCAGAAGTCGAGACAGTACATCAAATGCCTACTTGGTATTTTCATGCGGTATGACAGTGAAAAAAGAATGATTTAAACAAAATATGACGTATTTTGCGATTGCCTAACGGACGATTATTTTTTTTTAGCAAAACGAACCAACGGACAACATAGGCGGCAGCGTTCGCCCTTCTTGGCCACAGAGGCAACGACTATTGCTTCCAGCAAGATACACTCCACTCTTAGAAACGTCGCCTCTTTATATGCGCTGTTCTTATTGCTCTGCATTCCCAGTCCCTTTTCAATGCGGTGATTGTGGTACGTTTTACTGCAACGTCTGGTGCCAGCAGCAACACTATGAGACGCACAAACATTCGTGCCTCATGCCGTAAGTAGCGAGTTCGTCCGTCGCAGTGTATGGTGCTTATATGTAACTTTTTGTAGGCCCCTAGTTTTTATGCAAGACTACTATAAAGTTAACCTGCTGGAAACGATGCGGCCCAATATCCCCGATTTTCCCCATGGTTTGGCTAACGTCCAACAACCGGCATCGAACAACATGCCCAAACGCA
>NW_026456686.1:0-2454 GCF_943734635.1 Anopheles cruzii | reverse complement strand
AGTATGATGCAATCCGGACAGCGATTCTGATAGGTCACATCGAAGCCGCGTTGTGCGGATTAGAGACGAATTATGTTAAGCTATTGCAGCTCAAAGTCTCTATAATCCATAAGAAAAAAAAATGCGTTGTACGGATAACTACTTTTAGCACCGGCAGAATGTCTTCGAGAAGAACTCGGTGGAGGATCTACGAATGGTGGAGGTGATCGTCTCGAAGACCTTGAATGATCGCGTCTATTGGTTTACCTATCATCCTGGCCTCCATGTGACTTGTTGTAGGTGAAGCCGCCGTGATCGTCTGTAAAATGTCACTTCGAGGAACCCGGTGAAGGTCTTGCACGGTCCACCGGTGGGTTTCCACCTTCGGAAGATCCACGACTATCGTAGTCTGCTCGCCGCTCATCGTCGCTCAGTGTTGCGAATACCTTGTTCACGATTTTGTAAGCTTCAGCCGACCCAGGGGCTTTAGCTTTGTCCGGGTGCACCTGTAATACTAGCTTCTTGTAATGCTTTCTTTCGATGCGTCTATCACAACACACAACACTTCGTACAAATCTTTAGACTTTAGCACGCGCTTCACGATGTCCGCCGGCTTCCGACGGCTTATCTCCTCCCGGATTTGCCGTTCGTTGGCGAGGTTTATTGCTGCCCTTCCCATTCTCCGTTCGCTGCCGGGGAACCGACTCTTCACTCGTTTGCAGTGACGTTCGTGTGCTGCCTGACCCGGAACTGGACGCGGTAGGCTTCATGCGCTTCAGCAATGCTTTCGCCTCTTCCAGCGGATACATCGATTGGGATTTTTTCAGCAACTTCTCTGCCTTTACTAGATTTCCTGCATCAAAGGCACCCGTTGCCAGCTCAAGGCAACGTTTTGCTTCGTCTTTGTTAGCCTCCATTTATGCTTACTACCGTAACTGGCTATTGTAACACTTGTGCACTCCGCTAACCACCGTCGATTAGAAATGAATGCAAACATTCAATCGGAACACTCCTTTAAATAGTGTTGATAACAGCACCGACCAATGGATAACGCTAATCAACAATCCTCTATTGTTGGCGAGATAAAACGTAACATAATAAAAACGTGAATGAACACTGCTGTCGCCTGCAGTTCTAATATACATTTCTGAAAAGGTGTGTCTAAATTGCAAGATTTGAGCTACATCTTATTGGTTAGATAGTAACCAACAAGAATGAATGGATCCTTAATCGGCTAACAACTCCTGGTAACCATAAAGCTGTTTTATTGCACGAGCTATTAAATTGAAAAATTTGAGACGATAAGCAACTGAACTGGCCAGAGGATCAATGGGCGGCGAGAATAACGTTGATTCGAGCAATGGTCATCGATCAGTCGGTGATTGTCAGTGATTGGAACGTTTTCGTTCGAATTGACCGGTGATAAATACGCTCCTGGGACGGAAGTAACGACGGAAGTTACACTACTTTCGAAAAGCAAGATAAAAACGAATTCTCAGTTACTTAAATAACAGCTGCGTGTATATTTCGTCTGAAATAAACTAGTGATTCGCACAACTCACGGTACACCCGGCCCGGGTGCGGAACAGCTGCTGTTGCTTCTGCTGTTAACGCTGCTGTTGCTGCTGCCGTTGCTTCTTTCGTTGCTGATGCCGTTGCTGCTGCTGTTGCTGATGTTGTTGCTGCTGCTGCCGTTCCTGGTGACGTTGCTGGTGCCATTGTCTCTTTCGTTGCAGGTGCCGTTGCTGGTGCGGTTGCTGCTGTAGTCGCTGCTGCAGCACCAACATCATTTGTTGCAGTATTTCCTGCTGTTCTAGCTGCTGCTGCCGTTGCTGCTGCTGCCATTGCTGCTGCTGCCGATGCTGGTACCATTGCTGTTGCTGTTGCGGCTGCGGGAAGCCTCCGCCGAAGAATATGTTGAACGAGTCGTTCGGGTACCCCTCCGATTCAAAGTCCGGCCGAAAGGTGAACTCGTTCTGGCCATAGGTAAAGCCAGCCCTCGGCCTTTTACGGCCCGGCCCGGAACCGTTGTTGGTCGTGCGGTTCAGATCGTAGGCTTTCCGTTTCTTCGGTTCCGATGGCTTGTACGCTGCTTCCCGGTTCATGCGTTTCAACAACAGTTCCGCCTCCGGCAGCGGATACAGGGTTTGTGACTTTTTGAGCAGCTGTTCCGCCTTTGCCAGATTTTCTGCGGTCAGCGCGGCCTTAGCCAGTTCAATGCAACGTTCCGCTTCGTACTTGTTTATTTCCATCGTAGCACTGTCTGGAAAACGGGCCACCCTCGGGCAGTTTTGACAGTACACCAGTTTCTGCGAATCGTGACTTGGTATCTGTTGAATTTCTCGTCGCCAGATGTTATATCTGTATGTATTTTTACTAAGTAATTATGGCTTGGTATTTTATGATGCAACACTGAGTAGATCGTAGAACAGCGTCCGGTGCGCACAAGATCTCTGAATTGAATTCCTCAGAATT
>NW_026456685.1:0-2454 GCF_943734635.1 Anopheles cruzii | reverse complement strand
AGTATGATGCAATCCGGACAGCGATTCTGATAGGTCACATCGAAGCCGCGTTGTGCGGATTAGAGACGAATTATGTTAAGCTATTGCAGCTCAAAGTCTCTATAATCCATAAGAAAAAAAAATGCGTTGTACGGATAACTACTTTTAGCACCGGCAGAATGTCTTCGAGAAGAACTCGGTGGAGGATCTACGAATGGTGGAGGTGATCGTCTCGAAGACCTTGAATGATCGCGTCTATTGGTTTACCTATCATCCTGGCCTCCATGTGACTTGTTGTAGGTGAAGCCGCCGTGATCGTCTGTAAAATGTCACTTCGAGGAACCCGGTGAAGGTCTTGCACGGTCCACCGGTGGGTTTCCACCTTCGGAAGATCCACGACTATCGTAGTCTGCTCGCCGCTCATCGTCGCTCAGTGTTGCGAATACCTTGTTCACGATTTTGTAAGCTTCAGCCGACCCAGGGGCTTTAGCTTTGTCCGGGTGCACCTGTAATACTAGCTTCTTGTAATGCTTTCTTTCGATGCGTCTATCACAACACACAACACTTCGTACAAATCTTTAGACTTTAGCACGCGCTTCACGATGTCCGCCGGCTTCCGACGGCTTATCTCCTCCCGGATTTGCCGTTCGTTGGCGAGGTTTATTGCTGCCCTTCCCATTCTCCGTTCGCTGCCGGGGAACCGACTCTTCACTCGTTTGCAGTGACGTTCGTGTGCTGCCTGACCCGGAACTGGACGCGGTAGGCTTCATGCGCTTCAGCAATGCTTTCGCCTCTTCCAGCGGATACATCGATTGGGATTTTTTCAGCAACTTCTCTGCCTTTACTAGATTTCCTGCATCAAAGGCACCCGTTGCCAGCTCAAGGCAACGTTTTGCTTCGTCTTTGTTAGCCTCCATTTATGCTTACTACCGTAACTGGCTATTGTAACACTTGTGCACTCCGCTAACCACCGTCGATTAGAAATGAATGCAAACATTCAATCGGAACACTCCTTTAAATAGTGTTGATAACAGCACCGACCAATGGATAACGCTAATCAACAATCCTCTATTGTTGGCGAGATAAAACGTAACATAATAAAAACGTGAATGAACACTGCTGTCGCCTGCAGTTCTAATATACATTTCTGAAAAGGTGTGTCTAAATTGCAAGATTTGAGCTACATCTTATTGGTTAGATAGTAACCAACAAGAATGAATGGATCCTTAATCGGCTAACAACTCCTGGTAACCATAAAGCTGTTTTATTGCACGAGCTATTAAATTGAAAAATTTGAGACGATAAGCAACTGAACTGGCCAGAGGATCAATGGGCGGCGAGAATAACGTTGATTCGAGCAATGGTCATCGATCAGTCGGTGATTGTCAGTGATTGGAACGTTTTCGTTCGAATTGACCGGTGATAAATACGCTCCTGGGACGGAAGTAACGACGGAAGTTACACTACTTTCGAAAAGCAAGATAAAAACGAATTCTCAGTTACTTAAATAACAGCTGCGTGTATATTTCGTCTGAAATAAACTAGTGATTCGCACAACTCACGGTACACCCGGCCCGGGTGCGGAACAGCTGCTGTTGCTTCTGCTGTTAACGCTGCTGTTGCTGCTGCCGTTGCTTCTTTCGTTGCTGATGCCGTTGCTGCTGCTGTTGCTGATGTTGTTGCTGCTGCTGCCGTTCCTGGTGACGTTGCTGGTGCCATTGTCTCTTTCGTTGCAGGTGCCGTTGCTGGTGCGGTTGCTGCTGTAGTCGCTGCTGCAGCACCAACATCATTTGTTGCAGTATTTCCTGCTGTTCTAGCTGCTGCTGCCGTTGCTGCTGCTGCCATTGCTGCTGCTGCCGATGCTGGTACCATTGCTGTTGCTGTTGCGGCTGCGGGAAGCCTCCGCCGAAGAATATGTTGAACGAGTCGTTCGGGTACCCCTCCGATTCAAAGTCCGGCCGAAAGGTGAACTCGTTCTGGCCATAGGTAAAGCCAGCCCTCGGCCTTTTACGGCCCGGCCCGGAACCGTTGTTGGTCGTGCGGTTCAGATCGTAGGCTTTCCGTTTCTTCGGTTCCGATGGCTTGTACGCTGCTTCCCGGTTCATGCGTTTCAACAACAGTTCCGCCTCCGGCAGCGGATACAGGGTTTGT
This sequence comes from Anopheles cruzii, assembly GCF_943734635.1. Classification (NCBI taxonomy): domain Eukaryota; kingdom Metazoa; phylum Arthropoda; class Insecta; order Diptera; family Culicidae; genus Anopheles; species Anopheles cruzii. The sequence continues at coordinate 324 of NW_026456685.1, read as the reverse complement.
GACTTTTTGAGCAGCTGTTCCGCCTTTGCCAGATTTTCTGCGGTCAGCGCGGCCTTAGCCAGTTCAATGCAACGTTCCGCTTCGTACTTGTTTATTTCCATCGTAGCACTGTCTGGAAAACGGGCCACCCTCGGGCAGTTTTGACAGTACACCAGTTTCTGCGAATCGTGACTTGGTATCTGTTGAATTTCTCGTCGCCAGATGTTATATCTGTATGTATTTTTACTAAGTAATTATGGCTTGGTATTTTATGATGCAACACTGAGTAGATCGTAGAACAGCGTCCGGTGCGCACAAGATCTCTGAATTGAATTCCTCAGAATT
>NW_026456684.1:0-2455 GCF_943734635.1 Anopheles cruzii | reverse complement strand
CGCACTGCCCGCATTGACAGTCGGCGTTATGACGAAATGTCATAACAGACAAGTTTGATGTTTTGTGATTGGATCAAATCAGGCGCTTAGATTACTACTTTATTACTTTACCCCCGCTGATAGAGCAGTCGGTAACGCTCTTCGCTGTCAGCGCAGCTGGCCGTGGTTCGAAACCCGGGATCGGATGTAACTCAACCGGCCATGGTTTCGATTCCCGATACCGGCGTGACGGGGGGGTTGGCGCGGGGCTAACAATCCCGTCCGTAAAAAATTAAATGTTACAGAAGAGAGCATCAGAGATTAACATTGTCTCTGGTGCCAGGCCAAGACTGCTCAGCGGTTGTAGCGCCAAAAGAAGAAGATTACTACATTCCGGTGGATTACATACATTTGTTATTATCGAATAACATTTGGTCCAAAGTTACTTTTGAATATATGCGTCGATCCAATCGTTGAAACATTTTTCAATCATCAAAACAGACAGAGGCAGAGACCCCGGAACGTGTACCTCGACATGGTAAAACATTTTAAATTTGTTGAAGTGAAATGTTTTCCTCACTGTTGCTTGCTTTTGTTTTGTTGCTTTTGTCCTAAAGCGTAAGAGTATCACAAAATATGTTTCTTTTTGCTCTCGTTTTTTGCCGAAACCAGCGAAAACTACCAAAAATGGACCCAATCACAAGGTACCGGCCATACAGACTGTGTTGGTTACACTACAACCCATCGAAGACGGGGGTCTTGATTGGCCATCGTAGTACGTAGGTGCCGACCACTAAGCGCCGTGCCCCATTTAAGAACATCATTTAGGGGGCCCGATTGCTCCATTACATCACGCACCTTTTACAACCGAGCCTAGCGCCCAGCCGGGTCCGAACCGTGCAAGGCAAACCTCTCTCGGACCTCGGTTATTCACAGAGGCCAAATTAGCAGGCTGTGAGCTCCGGAGCCGACCACTTCCTCACATTATGCGTGCCATCTTCGAGCAGTTCACGGTCAATAGCGCACTTAGGCGCACCCGGTGGGGCACAGTGCAGGAACCGCGGCGGTGGCGGACCCGTTCACTTTGCCCGAACACCGCAATCCGTTCACTTCGGTGCCGTAATGCTTCATCTTCCTTAGGCACCTCGCATCCGATGATGGAGCATTCAAAAGCTTCACTCAGCGGGTGCGGGTGAATCCGCGTAGATCAAGGTGATTGAGCAAAGCGGGAGGCCGAAAAAGACCGAGAAAAGGCCCAATGAACCAGCAGAGCACAGTTATTGGCCTCCATTCGTACACGTTCGTTCGGCGCGGTAGTTCATCCACAGTCAATTGCCCTCCGGGCTCCATGATACGTGCATTACATGAGTGCTTTGCGGCTGAGCCACACGCTACCGCAACGATCTATTTTTATCGTCCATTTCGCCGTCAAGCCTTTCTCCGGTGCCCGCTGCTTGCATACCTTACGATGCCAGTGATGACATACCAGCGCCAAGATGCGCCGTGCCTGGCAATGGATGGATGGTGGTGCAAAAATGGTGGCGCCTCATTAGCATATGTGCGCGTCCGCAATTGCAGCGAAACAAACAAAAACGCAAGCATAACGCAAGCAGATAAATTCGCACCGCAGCTGCGAAGCTTCTCACGTGTGCGCACCGGCGCCTGCCATGCGGTGTTCCTGTGTTGGCACGTGTTTCGGTAGCTTTTCCGCTCTATTGCTTCATCCGAAAAAGAAACTGGCAAAAATTGATCAGCTCCGTAGAGGCGAGACTTTTAAATTTTTTTGTGGTCTTTGGCCGGGCTCAGTAGCCCTGGTTTGGTTTATTATCATTTATGTTGGACAAATTTGGGACCATTACGATAGCTGGGTGATGAGGTGCACCCATCGTTAGTTTCAACACTACAGGGGTATCCATTTCGTAGTTTCAAAAACAAACTCGAAAGGACCTATGGCAACAGCCGATTCTAATGAGATAATTTCCAATTACTGTTTTGCATATTTCGGGTAATAACTTAGCGGATGTTATTTTTCAAATGCTCCAAAGTACAAGCCGGTAACTTTGGAGCATTTGAAACAGCATAGCATTTGAGCAGCATAAACACGATATTTTGCGTAGCCACACAAGAAAAAGTGCAACGGTGTCAAATCGCATGATTTTGATGGCCAATTGGCATCACTAAAAACGCGAAATTCCCATCGCCTGTCAAAGGTCTCGTGCAGTAGATCGAAAACCGTCTTGTTGAATCTCTTAATATCTTCTAAGACCATATCTTCAATTGTAGGCCCAAAAAAGGTTCGGTATGGTTCGGAATTGACGGTACTGATTCTCCCTTCCGTCGAAGCATGTTTTGTTGGAAAAATTATCTTTGCGAATCACCACTTTTGTAATAAGTTTTAATAATTTGTTGTTTTGTTACTAAACTATTCATTTTCTACAATGGCTGACTGTTAGGAAATTCTTTCCTAACCAAAAAA
>NW_026456683.1:0-2455 GCF_943734635.1 Anopheles cruzii | reverse complement strand
CGCACTGCCCGCATTGACAGTCGGCGTTATGACGAAATGTCATAACAGACAAGTTTGATGTTTTGTGATTGGATCAAATCAGGCGCTTAGATTACTACTTTATTACTTTACCCCCGCTGATAGAGCAGTCGGTAACGCTCTTCGCTGTCAGCGCAGCTGGCCGTGGTTCGAAACCCGGGATCGGATGTAACTCAACCGGCCATGGTTTCGATTCCCGATACCGGCGTGACGGGGGGGTTGGCGCGGGGCTAACAATCCCGTCCGTAAAAAATTAAATGTTACAGAAGAGAGCATCAGAGATTAACATTGTCTCTGGTGCCAGGCCAAGACTGCTCAGCGGTTGTAGCGCCAAAAGAAGAAGATTACTACATTCCGGTGGATTACATACATTTGTTATTATCGAATAACATTTGGTCCAAAGTTACTTTTGAATATATGCGTCGATCCAATCGTTGAAACATTTTTCAATCATCAAAACAGACAGAGGCAGAGACCCCGGAACGTGTACCTCGACATGGTAAAACATTTTAAATTTGTTGAAGTGAAATGTTTTCCTCACTGTTGCTTGCTTTTGTTTTGTTGCTTTTGTCCTAAAGCGTAAGAGTATCACAAAATATGTTTCTTTTTGCTCTCGTTTTTTGCCGAAACCAGCGAAAACTACCAAAAATGGACCCAATCACAAGGTACCGGCCATACAGACTGTGTTGGTTACACTACAACCCATCGAAGACGGGGGTCTTGATTGGCCATCGTAGTACGTAGGTGCCGACCACTAAGCGCCGTGCCCCATTTAAGAACATCATTTAGGGGGCCCGATTGCTCCATTACATCACGCACCTTTTACAACCGAGCCTAGCGCCCAGCCGGGTCCGAACCGTGCAAGGCAAACCTCTCTCGGACCTCGGTTATTCACAGAGGCCAAATTAGCAGGCTGTGAGCTCCGGAGCCGACCACTTCCTCACATTATGCGTGCCATCTTCGAGCAGTTCACGGTCAATAGCGCACTTAGGCGCACCCGGTGGGGCACAGTGCAGGAACCGCGGCGGTGGCGGACCCGTTCACTTTGCCCGAACACCGCAATCCGTTCACTTCGGTGCCGTAATGCTTCATCTTCCTTAGGCACCTCGCATCCGATGATGGAGCATTCAAAAGCTTCACTCAGCGGGTGCGGGTGAATCCGCGTAGATCAAGGTGATTGAGCAAAGCGGGAGGCCGAAAAAGACCGAGAAAAGGCCCAATGAACCAGCAGAGCACAGTTATTGGCCTCCATTCGTACACGTTCGTTCGGCGCGGTAGTTCATCCACAGTCAATTGCCCTCCGGGCTCCATGATACGTGCATTACATGAGTGCTTTGCGGCTGAGCCACACGCTACCGCAACGATCTATTTTTATCGTCCATTTCGCCGTCAAGCCTTTCTCCGGTGCCCGCTGCTTGCATACCTTACGATGCCAGTGATGACATACCAGCGCCAAGATGCGCCGTGCCTGGCAATGGATGGATGGTGGTGCAAAAATGGTGGCGCCTCATTAGCATATGTGCGCGTCCGCAATTGCAGCGAAACAAACAAAAACGCAAGCATAACGCAAGCAGATAAATTCGCACCGCAGCTGCGAAGCTTCTCACGTGTGCGCACCGGCGCCTGCCATGCGGTGTTCCTGTGTTGGCACGTGTTTCGGTAGCTTTTCCGCTCTATTGCTTCATCCGAAAAAGAAACTGGCAAAAATTGATCAGCTCCGTAGAGGCGAGACTTTTAAATTTTTTTGTGGTCTTTGGCCGGGCTCAGTAGCCCTGGTTTGGTTTATTATCATTTATGTTGGACAAATTTGGGACCATTACGATAGCTGGGTGATGAGGTGCACCCATCGTTAGTTTCAACACTACAGGGGTATCCATTTCGTAGTTTCAAAAACAAACTCGAAAGGACCTATGGCAACAGCCGATTCTAATGAGATAATTTCCAATTACTGTTTTGCATATTTCGGGTAATAACTTAGCGGATGTTATTTTTCAAATGCTCCAAAGTACAAGCCGGTAACTTTGGAGCATTTGAAACAGCATAGCATTTGAGCAGCATAAACACGATATTTTGCGTAGCCACACAAGAAAAAGTGCAACGGTGTCAAATCGCATGATTTTGATGGCCAATTGGCATCACTAAAAACGCGAAATTCCCATCGCCTGTCAAAGGTCTCGTGCAGTAGATCGAAAACCGTCTTGTTGAATCTCTTAATATCTTCTAAGACCATATCTTCAATTGTAGGCCCAAAAAAGGTTCGGTATGGTTCGGAATTGACGGTACTGATTCTCCCTTCCGTCGAAGCATGTTTTGTTGGAAAAATTATCTTTGCGAATCACCACTTTTGTAATAAGTTTTAATAATTTGTTGTTTTGTTACTAAACTATTCATTTTCTACAATGGCTGACTGTTAGGAAATTCTTTCCTAACCAAAAAA
>NW_026456682.1:0-2457 GCF_943734635.1 Anopheles cruzii | reverse complement strand
CGAATTGTGTTTATTTTTCCTTTCTCTAACTAAGTATTATTAAGTCTATACACTGTGTTACCATATTACTTAATTTAATTTATTCGATTTGATTATTCCCATATGACCAACAGAGTATTTGCAGAGGATGCTTCATAATTGTTTCACACAAAAAAGGCTTTCATATTACCCGCACATCCCATAACAGCACTAAACAAAAAAGTATTTACATAATTAACGCACAGTACAAGTGTCTTCAAGGATGCCTATCGTACTCCAAGCCACAAGGGTAGGAGTTTTTGGCGCAACCATTTTTTAGGCAATTCGCAAGGGGTCAACTCTGCTATACAGCTCTGGTTTCAAACGATACTCGTACAAAACGGATGTTGAGCATCAGTCACTAGGGATATGGCGTAAAACTGACCAAAAATATAAAGCTCCACCAACGGTCTTTGATACAGCAAACCTGTGAGTTGAACATTAAAAGTGGTTCCATAAACAGGCGTTATTTGCTAAAGTAAAATACCATTATAATGCAAGCCAATTGGGACTTAAACAAAAGATCTAAATCCTGTTCTAGTGTAGAGCAAATCGAGTTTTTCATACTTCAAAATACACCAAACTTTCTTGTTCTAACTATACTTTTTCTATAAGATCAAACCATTTGCAGATAGACTCATTCGTCTACGATCAATGCATCAATGAGATACAACATAATAAAAAATCAGATGAAAAACATAATTTAACCTATTTTTACAAATACAAAACAACAAATACAACAATTCATCATCTATTAGTTTGTATTTTTTTATGAATATTTGCTCCCAAATACCCAATGCTTTGTCGGCTGAAATTGTTTTCCCTTGATGCGGCACATGTGGCCCATCGTCCCTTCAACGATCTTTATAATTGACAATACCGTTGCGATTTAGCTGGAGTATTTGGGCAATATATTACACCATAAATGATTACCCAGTGGAATATTTCCATCATATTTCATGGCAACCACACGTCAGTAAGAAAATAACCGCCAATACATGAAAGATCTTAAATCTTTACCGATGAATGTAGGAATTCGATGAACTAGAGTTTTGTCGATTGGTTTTGATTCGACGCCGACCGATTGTTCTACGATCAAGACACCAACCAACGTCACTAATGTCAGATCTAGATTGTATCACAAGAAAGACATATGAAAGTAGAATGTATGGTTCTACTAAGATTTGTTTAAACCTTTTTTATACCTTGTATATCTAGTAATTTGCAATTGCAATTAAAATACGGTTCAAAGATCAACGTTCAAAATGGAACAATTTCAAACATACCTTAGTACTGTAGGTCGTTTAGGTTTGTTTTAGGTTGGTTTAAACATTTTGACCAACTCGAACGCTAAAGCTTACTGATACAAAGCAATTATCAATTCTCATTTTCCAAAATCTTTAACATTTCTCATTGCCATCATTTATTAAGTCATTTTTGAGGTTCCACCATTTTAAGCATCATCTCGAAAGCTTTGGTTTGGCTTCGGTTAAAAATCCGATGTAACACTAATACAGTTTTCAGTAACAGTTGGAATGAATCGACGATGATAACAATTTGCCCAGAATTTCTTTTTTATAGAATAACTTTAACTAAAATATTAACACTTCAAATATTTATTTAATTCTTGCACGACTATGGACAACTTTACAAGATCGACAAGCATATACAAGCAAAAAGGACAATAATAGTTATATGGATATTCACTCTCTTACTTTTACCCACCCAACATAGTGCCTTAAATAAACACCCCTACATATCATCGGTAGACTGCGTAAACATTTAGTGAGTACATGAAAAATGGCGAAATGGTGTGCAGGAGCCCTCGGGATGCTAATACAGAACTTACCAAAAGGGCGATCGTAAATAGGGGTCTTATTTACGAGACAAACAAAGTTTTTGTGAATTTTATGCACACATAATCCGCCAACTGTCTGCCGATACTAAAGTTTAGGTCGTTTAGTTACGGTTTTCCCAACCAAAACTATCAGACCCTTATCATTATTTTGCGGTTCTCCTTAGACCAATTTAGGCCCCACGGAACAAGTGATTTCAACCCAAACCAAATGCTCATGCTCATGCTAAAGATTGTCTAGTTTACTTTTTTCTGGCATAGGTTAACACTTTTCTATAAAATATTTATGGTTCAACTTAGAACAAATGGCACTCTTAAAGATACCACAAAACTTTTTAACCATTATTTATTTAGAGGAGAAAGAACAAAGTTCAATATTCAATATTCAATTTGAATATTCACAAACGGAGCATTGTTATTCGCCATATGATTCTAGGCGACCCGACAAGAAAACAAACGCCCATCATAGCCTTTTAGCCTTTTCATGTTGCCAATAGTTAGAATTTTCTGTTCTATCGTATAATTAATTTGATTGGCATTCTAAAGCAATTGAAGACTAATTATGAACCAACCGCGTACTCATT
>NW_026456681.1:0-2460 GCF_943734635.1 Anopheles cruzii | reverse complement strand
TCGAGTCACTAAATGAAGAGTGAGGACCGCGGTTTGATTGCTTTTGCGGTATTAGACATTCGTGCATTCATCATTCGTTTGTTTACATTCCGATTTAAGTTTTCGATGAAGAATGTTTGTGGCATTAATTGTCATAATTTACTATAATTAATCATAATTTAGAATCCAATATGCTTTGAAGATAAATTTAGGCAAACCAGAAACCAGCTAGTCTAAGTTTCGAAATATCAACTTCTAGTGTCGCTTTCGCCAATATTACGCCAAGTTGCGTGCATGCGCAGTTCGTTATGACTTTTTACTGTTCCCAATATCAATATGATATGGAAATGATACAATTCGAACATTGGAACATATTGGTGGATTTCAACGTAACACACTCCGGCGTGACATTGCAGGAGTACGATGCATGAAGCATTTGAATCACCAATAAACAGAAAAGAGTGACAATTGGTTTGACTATTACTAAATATTACAAAACACATGGGGTGAATAACATAAATTCGAGAAAAAATAAAGAAAACTTCTTGGAATATCATTGAAGGAAAATCATTGAAAAGAAAAATAAAACCTGGATAACTGATTAACTAACTATACAAACTTCGCTTCGCCCAAAGTTTTTTGGTGGAAATGAAAGCAAACGTTTCTTAAACACAACGAATATTATTTTAACGAAAATGGTTGAATTATGTCTGCGCCATAAGGTAGTCTACGCTATCACATGTTCCCTAGTGGAGTTAATTAAACTCAGCCGAAATCACTTATGTGCTTGGTCCCGACTTTTTGCTCAGTTTATGACGTACGATATTCTAGGATTGGTAGACCGACAGTCGGCGAAGATTTAGACCAAATCAGTTTCGTGGGATTATTTACATTACTAATCAGTGTTAACAAATTTTTATTCCGATTTCTGTTTTAGCTTGCTACATCATCTGTTCATGCATTCACATCCCTAAAATTGTTTTCCAATATTATCTTTCAGATAATAGCTTCAACTTCAATTAATCTTTCAATAACTTAATGTCAACGCTGCTTTACGATACTTTAACCTAATCGGAATAAAACATTTCTTGACAAAGTTAATCTATTTGTTAGTCAACAATTTGAAGATTAAATGGGTCATTAGTGAAACCCTTGAACCTACAAAAATAAAACTGTAAACGGTTTGCTGTGTTGTAGATTCTTTTCCTCGTATGCATGCCAATACCTGTACTAATTTACAAAGTTACTATAGGCCGATTTTCAAGCCAGTCAGTAAATCCGGATTCCCATAACGGCTCTCCAAAACAAAACTCGATCTCATTCGTTACCACACACAAGCGTCTCTCGGCGCTTTGTCAAGACGGGGTCGAGTGTGCATCGTGTCATCAGAACCTTCAGCTGTCCGCAGGGTACAGACTCACAGACTCTTCACGCTACCCATCAAAGGATCAGCCTCGCGAAACGACCATCACAACCTGTTCGCGGGGGCCCGAAGCATCGGAGGAGCGATCGGAGTAACGACTTCGGCCGCGCCATTAGTCCGCTGCCCTTATTCTGACCACTCTACACCGCGTTCAGTCCACCAAACAAAAAAACTCCACGAAGCAATAGACGACGGAGGCAGACAATCGCCGTGGAACGGAACGGACGGCACGATTTGTGAGGTGGGTTCGCGGAGGGACCCTAGCCCGGATCGCCGAAGGCTCCGGCGGCAGGTGACTCTCCGGGGTCCAGGTCCGGGTCCCAAACATGGCCGCGTACGACACGTGAGCGGCGCAAGGTAAACCACTTTTCGCTCGCTCGGAGTCAGTGCCACCAACGGATGCCTACGGATTGCTCAGCCATCCCTCTGTGGGGGTCCCTTCTCGGATCGAACGCTGGTGGTCATTCCGATGCCATGCCGAGAGGGAACGAATACAGATGTTCAGCAACATTTTACCCTCCAATTTGTGCCATGCCGGGACGGTGGACGGCTTCGTGCCTCGGCTGCGACCCGGATACGATGAGCGGTTCTGCGGCGGCGAGTTCTAGTCGAGCCGTCTGGGCTTAGTTTCTCACAGTTTGCGCGTCGCATCGCTTGGGACTTTTCAAGGTGAGCGCAGCGTAATGCTAAACGCTAACGGTACGGTTCTCGGGCTGATGCCCGGATCGGTTCCACAGTTTATGGCGCAAATATTGCGTTCTCCGGATCCATGACTCAAAGCGAGTGGCCCGAAAGCCTTATGCAGAATTATGCAATGAAGCTATGTATTAGGTCTAGGTGTTAATTTGTGCGGTTTTTATTCAATATTTATAACCTAATTACAACAACATAACGTATAACTAACTTATTGAAAGTATTGCCCGTCGTTAGCGACGACTTTCTCCCATCTTACGGGTAATTCCTCGATTCCGTGTCGATAGAAATTCTTATCCTTATCAGCAATCCACTCAAAGACCCATTTTTCTATACCTTCATAAGAGAAGAACCGCTGTGCTGCC
>NW_026456680.1:0-2460 GCF_943734635.1 Anopheles cruzii | reverse complement strand
TCGAGTCACTAAATGAAGAGTGAGGACCGCGGTTTGATTGCTTTTGCGGTATTAGACATTCGTGCATTCATCATTCGTTTGTTTACATTCCGATTTAAGTTTTCGATGAAGAATGTTTGTGGCATTAATTGTCATAATTTACTATAATTAATCATAATTTAGAATCCAATATGCTTTGAAGATAAATTTAGGCAAACCAGAAACCAGCTAGTCTAAGTTTCGAAATATCAACTTCTAGTGTCGCTTTCGCCAATATTACGCCAAGTTGCGTGCATGCGCAGTTCGTTATGACTTTTTACTGTTCCCAATATCAATATGATATGGAAATGATACAATTCGAACATTGGAACATATTGGTGGATTTCAACGTAACACACTCCGGCGTGACATTGCAGGAGTACGATGCATGAAGCATTTGAATCACCAATAAACAGAAAAGAGTGACAATTGGTTTGACTATTACTAAATATTACAAAACACATGGGGTGAATAACATAAATTCGAGAAAAAATAAAGAAAACTTCTTGGAATATCATTGAAGGAAAATCATTGAAAAGAAAAATAAAACCTGGATAACTGATTAACTAACTATACAAACTTCGCTTCGCCCAAAGTTTTTTGGTGGAAATGAAAGCAAACGTTTCTTAAACACAACGAATATTATTTTAACGAAAATGGTTGAATTATGTCTGCGCCATAAGGTAGTCTACGCTATCACATGTTCCCTAGTGGAGTTAATTAAACTCAGCCGAAATCACTTATGTGCTTGGTCCCGACTTTTTGCTCAGTTTATGACGTACGATATTCTAGGATTGGTAGACCGACAGTCGGCGAAGATTTAGACCAAATCAGTTTCGTGGGATTATTTACATTACTAATCAGTGTTAACAAATTTTTATTCCGATTTCTGTTTTAGCTTGCTACATCATCTGTTCATGCATTCACATCCCTAAAATTGTTTTCCAATATTATCTTTCAGATAATAGCTTCAACTTCAATTAATCTTTCAATAACTTAATGTCAACGCTGCTTTACGATACTTTAACCTAATCGGAATAAAACATTTCTTGACAAAGTTAATCTATTTGTTAGTCAACAATTTGAAGATTAAATGGGTCATTAGTGAAACCCTTGAACCTACAAAAATAAAACTGTAAACGGTTTGCTGTGTTGTAGATTCTTTTCCTCGTATGCATGCCAATACCTGTACTAATTTACAAAGTTACTATAGGCCGATTTTCAAGCCAGTCAGTAAATCCGGATTCCCATAACGGCTCTCCAAAACAAAACTCGATCTCATTCGTTACCACACACAAGCGTCTCTCGGCGCTTTGTCAAGACGGGGTCGAGTGTGCATCGTGTCATCAGAACCTTCAGCTGTCCGCAGGGTACAGACTCACAGACTCTTCACGCTACCCATCAAAGGATCAGCCTCGCGAAACGACCATCACAACCTGTTCGCGGGGGCCCGAAGCATCGGAGGAGCGATCGGAGTAACGACTTCGGCCGCGCCATTAGTCCGCTGCCCTTATTCTGACCACTCTACACCGCGTTCAGTCCACCAAACAAAAAAACTCCACGAAGCAATAGACGACGGAGGCAGACAATCGCCGTGGAACGGAACGGACGGCACGATTTGTGAGGTGGGTTCGCGGAGGGACCCTAGCCCGGATCGCCGAAGGCTCCGGCGGCAGGTGACTCTCCGGGGTCCAGGTCCGGGTCCCAAACATGGCCGCGTACGACACGTGAGCGGCGCAAGGTAAACCACTTTTCGCTCGCTCGGAGTCAGTGCCACCAACGGATGCCTACGGATTGCTCAGCCATCCCTCTGTGGGGGTCCCTTCTCGGATCGAACGCTGGTGGTCATTCCGATGCCATGCCGAGAGGGAACGAATACAGATGTTCAGCAACATTTTACCCTCCAATTTGTGCCATGCCGGGACGGTGGACGGCTTCGTGCCTCGGCTGCGACCCGGATACGATGAGCGGTTCTGCGGCGGCGAGTTCTAGTCGAGCCGTCTGGGCTTAGTTTCTCACAGTTTGCGCGTCGCATCGCTTGGGACTTTTCAAGGTGAGCGCAGCGTAATGCTAAACGCTAACGGTACGGTTCTCGGGCTGATGCCCGGATCGGTTCCACAGTTTATGGCGCAAATATTGCGTTCTCCGGATCCATGACTCAAAGCGAGTGGCCCGAAAGCCTTATGCAGAATTATGCAATGAAGCTATGTATTAGGTCTAGGTGTTAATTTGTGCGGTTTTTATTCAATATTTATAACCTAATTACAACAACATAACGTATAACTAACTTATTGAAAGTATTGCCCGTCGTTAGCGACGACTTTCTCCCATCTTACGGGTAATTCCTCGATTCCGTGTCGATAGAAATTCTTATCCTTATCAGCAATCCACTCAAAGACCCATTTTTCTATACCTTCATAAGAGAAGAACCGCTGTGCTGCC
>NW_026456679.1:0-2461 GCF_943734635.1 Anopheles cruzii | reverse complement strand
AAAGCGGCACCGGGTGAAACGTTAATGAAGCCGGAACCCAACCCGAACGGAGCGCACCGCATTCGATAACAACACACACACTGACATTTGGTTAAAATTAAAGTTGGAAAGGACAACAACACGACGCGTGTATGGGATGATACGGTGAGCGGAGCGCGTAGGCAAAGCAATAGAGGAGAAACGATCGATGAGGAGCGGAAACAATGGGGGGCTAGGGGACAAAACCGACCGGCCAGGGGTGAAAATATTGGTTCCTTATCCGGTAACATGCACATCCGGTGGGCGGGCAACATACATGGAACACACACGAAACATGACACGGTCTCCATAGGCTTTTGTTACACACTATCAGCTGGGGGCAGAGAGACAGAGCACGCACGGTATCTGAAGCCAAATTCAATAATTTACTGAATAATTGCACAGAACGAACGTGGGGAGCACCAAAAAAAAGGATCCGTCATCATGTAACTCTCATTATCGATTAGGTTCTTTCCCGGTCTGCAAAATGCATGTGAATGGGGCGCGGCGGAAATGCGATTGTGTCGTTTGTCGTATTTTTTGCAGCCGGAACCAATCTGCACCAAAGAGTAGCGCGCTAATCGGTCCGCAAAATTTAAATGCAAATCAAACAGAGCAGGATGAATCGATAGGAATGAAACATGGATCGATTGATGGACAAAGCGTGAAAAATGAAACGATTAGTCTATGTAGTTGGACGATGATGACACGCGCTCGGAAAGGGAATGATTGACAGCACTGAATTCAGTGGCACTATTCATCAAACAGCGGCTTTCAGTAACCGATCGTGGCGTAACGCAAGTTAAACAGCATTAGTTCTTATGTACGGTGGTTTTCGTGTTGTTTTGGATGATGTGTGCGCGAGCGGATGAAGGCATTAAAAACACGGATGGCACGGATGACGGAAGAGAAAAAGATGGCGATGGAAACAGGCGAGACAGACAGAAAATAGTAACCGGCGGCCGGCCCTCACCTGACGTGGTTCTTGAGGTGCTCTTTTCTGGTGAAGGACTTGTTACAGTACGAACACCGATAGGGAGACTCTCCGGTATGCAATCTGTTGATAGAACAACATGATGTAACAAACAAAAAAACAACACCAACGACACACACGCACACAAACGTCCCGCGTTTTCGGTTGGAGGCGGCATCATAACGACAGAGACAGAGATACAGAGCAAGAGGGAGTGGTTTGTGCGACACAGCGCGAAAGTTTGTTGTCACAAATCAATCAACAAACTTGCCAAAAACAATATCAAACCAATCCCCAAAAAATATCGTTTCTGTGTGGCAAAGGATGAACTCAGATTCAGTTCCTCGCCTTGCCACGATCATATGGGGGGGTGGCCCTAGCTGCCTGACTGTGTTTAACAAAAGACTATGGAGTTGTCATTGTCGTGGGGAAGTTAGAAAGCATAAACAGTGTAGCGTTTCGAAACAGAGCATAATTGAAATCATTTCATCGCTATTCTAATTCTGTAGTAACGTACTGCTAAAAGTGGCAACATAAAACCAATGATACAGAGCAAACGAAACAGTGGCAACAATGTAATTTTTTGGGCGGGTTCAGTTCAATGTAAATGTAATGGGACTCGGGACTTGTCTGTCTGCTAAATCAATGGTTGCCGATTCTTGAGATGAACTAAACTTTAGAAAGTTATTAGTGCGTGATAGACAGAGAGAGAGAGAGAGCTAAGAGATAGTTGGTTCTGTTGGATTGATTGATTTTGATTGTTTCCCTCACCTGACATGATTTGTTAAATGCTCTTTTCGGGTGAATTTCTTCCCACAATACGTGCACTGATAGGGAGTTTCTCCGGTGTGCAATCTGTTTGAGGAATAGATATACAAATAATAGAGACAGAGAGACAAAAGACAAAGAGACAGGAGAGAAACAAAAAGAAAAAAACACAATCAGTAATACGCAAGTAAGTAATGATTGGAACAGATAGAAAAAGAGAGAGAGAGAGAGAGAGAGAGAGAGAGAGAGAGAGCGCGAGAAAGACAGAGATAGATAGGGGCAGAAAGTGATAGAAGAAGCGCAAATGGGAAAGACAGTGGCAAAAAAATGGGAACGAGTGATGGCGAGTGTGAACCGATTTTCATGAACGGAAAACGCGACAATCAGCAGTACAAAGTAACAACAAACACACACACACAAAGGGGGACGAACGGACCCCCCGGAGGACGGTCGGTCACATAAAGCAAGCCGCTGCTGGCCGCAAGGTTTGTTGTTTTAAGTTTGTCTCTCTTTTAGTAACGTAATAATCATCTAAAAACCTTTCGTTTCCTTAACTTAACGCAGCATATAGCCACAAGGGAAAAGGCAACAGTTAACTTGTCTCACAAGAAAACCACGGAACATACACAAAAGGACGGACACAGTGAAACAATATCACACACATACTCTGTCATACCATTCCCTAACCACACTACATGATAC
>NW_026456678.1:0-2461 GCF_943734635.1 Anopheles cruzii | reverse complement strand
GTTGGCCAGCGTGACGCTAAAGGTAGGTGTATTTCCGAAAATGGGGTCTAAATGGTTTACAGTCCGTTTTTTCCAATAGCTGAGTTTCAAATCATAGGCAAGGGTTTGCATGAAGCTAATAAATTTATTTACTTATCAATGGTGGCTTTACGGATGAGCTGAAAGGACGCAATGTTGGACGCAATAGTTTTCCCAAGTGGACCGCAATCGGGCAATTCGCCCCGTTTTACAACAGTGAACTGTTTACACGTGGTACACTCAAATTAAAGTCCATTAAAGCGGAAACCCACGGGGTTCTTTCATGGAAACATTCTTTTTGTCCACCCATTTCTAGTTGCGGAATTAATTTGCCAACCTTGCAAACATATCAATCAGGCCACTGTTTTCCAACGCTATCAAAACGTTTGGTCCGTTGCTATCAGACGGTACAGTCCTTACAATGGGTACCATTGAAAGCTTCCGCTAGTGCTCCAGCCTTTTCCAGGTGCACCGTTCAGCGTTTCATACATGTAGTATATCCTGTGGCCTATTGAAAAGAGCCACCGAACATGCCATCCGTCACAGCGGATAAGAAGACCGGGGCGGCCGAGTGGGGATACCGGAAACAACCGTCGGAAAATCGTTCCATCGTTTAAAACCGGGCGAAAAAGAACACAAGAAACCAGTTCCGGCCATTCATCCAAACGCCGTCTCGGTCGGAACCATGCCCTACCCGTGCACCCATCCCGGACACGCTGTAAACGCACGCCAGCGGAATGACGCGATAGTGTTCGGCCGTTCGACACACAGCATCACACCGCCCGTCGCGAACAATGTCTCTTCCGTCACTACTCAGCGTCCAGTCAACGTGGCCACCTTTTTTCCGGTCTGAGCTGTACACGATCCACGGGGCAACTTTCAGTGGCAAAGAAAACAACGGAACCAAGCCCATATCATCACCGCAGCTCGCGCTCTCTCTCGTGCTCTCTCGTTCGCATCTCCGGTCTAAACGCAGGATCAAACGCTTCCGTCTAAAACAACTACCAGGAACTATCAGCAGCATGTAGCGAGCCATTCCGATGACTGGCAAGCACAAAAACCGGCACTAAAACCCCGTACCCCACACCTCGTGGCGTCGTGTGTGTTACTGCCCGCTAACGTTAGGGTTTTACGTGCGCCTGAACTCTCGACACCACCACCGAGACCACCGAAACCCGGGGAATAAATCACATCAAGCACGACGGATCGATAATTTGAGAATTGGACATCCGTTGATAATGGCCATTATTCATACAGCGCGCCCCGGAACGCCGGCTGGCGCTCTGCATTGGGCCGCGGTGGGGTCCTGTCCGTGCAGTGCCGTCCGGTTCGGACTCTCCCCCGGGTTCGATTGGACTGCGCGCTCCGTGGGACGGTACTGCCGGAATGTTCAACATGGGATTTTCGCATCTCACCCGAGTCAATCCCGCTCACCGAGGTTCCCGTTTTCCATCTTTCGGACTTTCCCGAACGGGGCAGAAATGGAAACAAAAAAAAAACGGAAACCTCTCCAAAAGATCACGTATCTGCACGTCGATTACTTGGGATGCTACTGCGCGCAGCCGGAGCAGCACGTCAACCAAAGTTGGTTCAATTTTCACTTCCACGCCTTGCGCTTCGTTTGCTTCGAGCTGTACGCAAAAAGGATTTTATGACCCTTGTACGACACATTGTCCGCGCGCGCGAGGATTCGTATATTGGATTTTTGGCGCCGGTCCTTTTGGGTGGAACCTTGAGCGGATCGGCAAATCGAAGGACCTCTCCTGAGATCGGTCAAGAAGCAAACACCGTGCCACGTGATTCGGTTCGGTGACAGCGATACGTAAGGTTCGCTTGGCACATGGCCCCGACGGACACTGACAGGATTCCGAGCGTCGACCTTTCGCCGAAATTGGGACCTTCACTTCGGTAAGAGATGGAGTGAGGGGTTTGCACGGTCAAAGGTCACAGCTTTGCAAAGGATCTATTGTTGGGCACCTTGACACGTGCACCTGTGCCTTCCGTGGGAAACGCATGCATTTTTCAGCATCTCAAAACGGACCCGACACATAATACCGGTTCGGTTGTGTGTCGTTTTTATTCAACAAAAGTTACCTGATCTATAAGTAGCCATGGGGAACATGGTCAATAAATTCCCAAAAAGGCCACACGATTGAAGTATGTTCGATGTTTGCAGTGAAATTTTTATGTCTTTAATATAACCGCTCTCAGTTAGGTGTCACTATCTGGGGCTATTATCATTGGTTACTACAATTTAGCATAATGGTAGTTTCCTGCCTGTCTAAATCGCACTGGTCGCGGCCTGGGTCGCTCACATCCAACCATAGTAAATCTATGGATTCACTAATGAATGTTTCTAAGTCGACGCGCGATTCGCGAGACTTTCGGTGTAATGAAGCCTTTCCTTCTAATCGCGATGAAATTAGTTGCATGACTAGTTCAT
>NW_026456677.1:0-2461 GCF_943734635.1 Anopheles cruzii | reverse complement strand
AAAGCGGCACCGGGTGAAACGTTAATGAAGCCGGAACCCAACCCGAACGGAGCGCACCGCATTCGATAACAACACACACACTGACATTTGGTTAAAATTAAAGTTGGAAAGGACAACAACACGACGCGTGTATGGGATGATACGGTGAGCGGAGCGCGTAGGCAAAGCAATAGAGGAGAAACGATCGATGAGGAGCGGAAACAATGGGGGGCTAGGGGACAAAACCGACCGGACAGGGGTGAAAATATTGGTTCCTTATCCGGTAACATGCACATCCGGTGGGCGGGCAACATACATGGAACACACACGAAACATGACACGGTCTCCATAGGCTTTTGTTACACACTATCAGCTGGGGGCAGAGAGACAGAGCACGCACGGTATCTGAAGCCAAATTCAATAATTTACTGAATAATTGCACAGAACGAACGTGGGGAGCACCAAAAAAAAGGATCCGTCATCATGTAACTCTCATTATCGATTAGGTTCTTTCCCGGTCTGCAAAATGCATGTGAATGGGGCGCGGCGGAAATGCGATTGTGTCGTTTGTCGTATTTTTTGCAGCCGGAACCAATCTGCACCAAAGAGTAGCGCGCTAATCGGTCCGCAAAATTTAAATGCAAATCAAACAGAGCAGGATGAATCGATAGGAATGAAACATGGATCGATTGATGGACAAAGCGTGAAAAATGAAACGATTAGTCTATGTAGTTGGACGATGATGACACGCGCTCGGAAAGGGAATGATTGACAGCACTGAATTCAGTGGCACTATTCATCAAACAGCGGCTTTCAGTAACCGATCGTGGCGTAACGCAAGTTAAACAGCATTAGTTCTTATGTACGGTGGTTTTCGTGTTGTTTTGGATGATGTGTGCGCGAGCGGATGAAGGCATTAAAAACACGGATGGCACGGATGACGGAAGAGAAAAAGATGGCGATGGAAACAGGCGAGACAGACAGAAAATAGTAACCGGCGGCCGGCCCTCACCTGACGTGGTTCTTGAGGTGCTCTTTTCTGGTGAAGGACTTGTTACAGTACGAACACCGATAGGGAGACTCTCCGGTATGCAATCTGTTGATAGAACAACATGATGTAACAAACAAAAAAACAACACCAACGACACACACGCACACAAACGTCCCGCGTTTTCGGTTGGAGGCGGCATCATAACGACAGAGACAGAGATACAAAGCAAGAGAGAGTGGTTTGTGCGACACAGCGCGAAAATTTGTTGTCACAAATCAATCAACAAACTTGCCAAAAACAATATCAAACCAATCCCCAAAAAATATCGTTTCTGTGTGGCAAAGGGTGAACTCAGATTCAGTTCCTCGCCTTGCCACGATCATATGGGGGGTGGCCCTAGCTGCCTGACTGTGTTTAACAAAAGACTGTGGAGTTGTCATTGTCGTGGGGAAGTTAGAAAGCATAAACAGTGTAGCGTTTCGAAACAGAGCATAATTGAAATCATTTCATCGCTATTCTAATTCTGTAGTAACGTACTGCTAAAAGTGGCAACATAAAACCAATGATACAGAGCAAACGAAACAGTGGCAACAATGTAATTTTTTGGGCGGGTTCAGTTCAATGTAAATGTAATGGGACTCGGGACTTGTCTGTCTGCTAAATCAATGGTTGCCGATTCTTGAGATGAACTAAACTTTAGAAAGTTATTAGTGCGTGATAGACAGAGAGAGAGAGAGAGCTAAGAGATAGTTGGTTCTGTTGGATTGATTGGTTTTGATTGTTTCCCTCACCTGACATGATTTGTTAAATGCTCTTTTCGGGTGAATTTCTTCCCACAATACGTGCACTGATAGGGAGTTTCTCCGGTGTGCAATCTGTTTGAGGAATAGATATACAAATAATAGAGACAGAGAGACAAAAGACAAAGAGACAGGAGAGAAACAAAAAGAAAAAAAACACAATCAGTAATACGCAAGTAAGTAATGATTGGAACAGATAGAAAAAGAGAGAGAGAGAGAGAGAGAGAGAGAGAGAGAGAGAGCGCGAGAAAGACAGAGATAGATAGGGGCAGAAAGTGATAGAAGAAGCGCAAATGGGAAAGACAGTGGCAAAAAAATGGGAACGAGTGATGGCGAGTGTGAACCGATTTTCATGAACGGAAAACGCGACAATCAGCAGTACAAAGTAACAACAAACACACACACACAAAGGGGGACGAACGGACCCCCCGGAGGACGGTCGGTCACATAAAGCAAGCCGCTGCTGGCCGCAAGGTTTGTTGTTTTAAGTTTGTCTCTCTTTTAGTAACGTAATAATCATCTAAAAACCTTTCGTTTCCTTAACTTAACGCAGCATATAGCCACAAGGGAAAAGGCAACAGTTAACTTGTCTCACAAGAAAACCACGGAACATACACAAAAGGACGGACACAGTGAAACAATATCACACACATACTCTGTCATACCATTCCCTAACCACACTACATGATAC
>NW_026456676.1:0-2463 GCF_943734635.1 Anopheles cruzii | reverse complement strand
CGCAACTGAATGTTATAAGCTGGATGATATAATTTCCAAACTGGTTGGGTTGATTGTCAAACATTTCTGCGTGGTTTGTGGTTGTGTTAAAAGGTTAAAGGTTCTCGAAATATTAAAAGATGGAATTCGAACAAAAATATGTGAGACATGACTTCACAAATATGGTAAAGGCCTTGTTGGCCAATACAATTATTATTGAAGCTAACGCGAACACTAATCAATCTAGCCGATCTCGAACAAGCTTGGGTGAAGATTCATACAATGATGGGAAAGAGTGCTGTCGAGTGCAAACGATGGTTCAAACTTTTGAAGAATCAATACTACGCACGCAAGTGGCGAACACGAACCTTCGTTACGTTCGTTCGTTATTCAATGAACGCCGAGGCCATGATGCATTTTCCAACGAGTAACCAATGATGTGATAACGAGTAATTCAATGCTGTTAATTATGTTTGTCTTTGGTGCTATTAGACGCTAGCAAGGAAGGTCCCCACGCCTGACTACCTGAGGGATTATAGTTTTTTTTTTTAAATAGGACATTTATTTAATTCCATTATTTAATGACTAGAAGGAATAAACAAAGGTCCCACCCAACCCATATTGTTCCTCCCCTGTATTCACACCGTTGGGCTGTCCGGGGGGAGGAACTGGTATCGCTCACAGATCGTGGTCGCACCGATCGTGGTGGTCATGGCACCAACCGCACGGTTAATCTGCGACTGGTGAGGGATTATAGTCAAGACTTAGCTGTGACTTACTACACGGCGACATGGGAGCCACTACCCGCAGAGGAAAACCCGGCGGCACAGGTGTGTTTGACAACGGAGACTGCCAGTACACTACCCGCAGAGGAAAACCCGGCGGTAGAGATGTGTGTGGATTGATTCGGATTGTAGGAAATATGTAATTCAGTGCTGACTTCGTTTCCAGAACGACTGTGCCGTCGAGGTCGCCGGGTCCGGGACGTCTGGTGCGCCTTGGTGGCCGGAGCTCGCGGAAATGCTAGAGCCTGCATGCATCATAACCGAGGGCGCAGGCTTGAACGTGGAAGACGAGGCGGACACACGAATTACACCGACACGGATTGTAGCGGATTACTCCGACTCCGACAGGGAGGAGGTGAGTTAACCTATGGTGGGCGCGTCACGCGCCATAAGTGTATATTTCATTGCACTTCTTCGTCACAGATACCGCGGCTTCCGGTGTCAGCGGTGACCAGTGGCCCCACCCGACTTGGACGCCGCGCCAGCGCGGTTGCCTCAACCGAACTGGTGCAGACCTCGCCTCCAACGAAAAGGAGGCACGTCCAGTCGAGGTCGAGGTCCGGCCCGAAGAACAACGCTCCAGTCCAGTCCACCGAGCAACGCGCTCTTGAGGAGTTGCGCGCAGATGCGGTAAGCAGACGACCGCTGAAGAAGTGGCAGCAGGCGAATTTTGCATGAGCAATTCCTCTTTTCAGGATGTCTTGCAAGAACGGCTGCAGGCTGCAGCGGACAATGCTCGCAGTGGGCATGGGTTCCTGCTGCTCAAACTGGAGCAGTACGAAGAGCTTATCGAACAACAAGCGAACTGCGAACGCACGCTGGATGGGCTCATCCAGCGAGAAAGAGTAGCGTTGCGCAGGATCGAAAGGCACATCGAGCTCTCGTGCGGAATCGTGTGCCGAGGCTGGAGATGCTCAGCAGGCAAAGGTGGGTATGAATTTTTGTCGGATTAGCGGAAATATGTTATTTTGTGCTGACCATGTTTCTAGAACGACGATTCGCCATCGCACAGCACGCCGGTTCTTCCGCACGCCGCATCACCGCACGACAGGAGGAAGTGGCACGGTAGAGGCGCCCACCACCGAGCAGCCTCCCGCGCCCGCGGTTGAGGCGCCATGTACATCCCGAGCCGCCGAGCAGCCTCCCGCACTACCGCCCAGGACGGGTGGTAGTGGGCCGGTTGAGGCGCCATGCACATCCCGAGCCGCCGAGCAGGCTCCCGCACTACCGCCCAGGACAGGTGGTGGTGGCCCGGTTGAGGCGCCAAACGCTTCCGTCACTGTTTCGGCTGATGCCGCCCATATGAGGCTGCTCCCAGTGAGCCGCCTCGAGGAGCTGGAACAGCTGGAGCAGTTGGCGGAAGAAGAAAAATTTTACGGCTACGTAAAAGCGTATTTCGCGGCGCACAAAAAATTCAACAGATTGGCAGGTTGCACGACTCCTGTGACACGGGTCATGGATGTGTTTTTCACCCGCGAGTTTCTGTGCCTTTGTACGTGGCAGGAACCGGGAAACAAGATCGCTCTCGTCGACTACCCGAGTACCATGCGGGTGTTCCGCCAGGCGGTGGCGGATTTCCCCAACACCGGCGACACCGAGGAACGGAGGCGCGATGAAACATGGGTGATGGAGCAATTCAAAACGAGAATGAACAATGCGAAGATGCGGCTAGCGACCAAGCCGAAAGCTTGCGGTAAGT
>NW_026456675.1:0-2464 GCF_943734635.1 Anopheles cruzii | reverse complement strand
GTCACCAAGCGGTGAAACTGATTCGCTTCCTCCTCTTCCGGCACCAGCCCATCGCCCGTCCGCACAGTCAGATTGAACAGCACCTTCAGCACCTCGTTGATCAAATCTAAATCTTTGTCCTGTCGGCGCCAACGGAAGAGAAAGAGGGTTGAATTAGTGGCAGGAAAGTACACTAAACCCATTGAACCACGTACGCTGAATTCTTTAAACGTTGCCGCCTGACCCATGAATAGATCGAGCGTTTCGACGAGGTACACCAGCCCGTGCAGCTGGTCGCGCACTTTGGCCCGAATATCACAATTGATCGCGGTCAGCAGAAACAGTAGCTTCATGTCGAAATATTTTATGTCGTAGCCGTATGCGACCTCCCTGCGGTTCATGGTAGGAATAAAAAATGGGGAAAATATAAAGGTGTCGGTCCTTGGAAGTTTGACTTGCGAGACGCACTTGTACATCTTCACCCGCCGAATGATGCCCTCGGTTGAGGCGTTCTCGAGACACATCTCCTGGCATTTGATGCTCTGGAATATCATATTGCTCAGACACTTTAGGGCCTCCACCTGTACTTCCTCTGTGGCGTCACACCGCTCGCCAACCGGTCCAATACCGGCCAACCGTAGCAACGCATCCAACTGCTCGGCCGTGACCGACTCGTTTAGGTACGTTTTGTCTCGGCTCAGCACTTTGATGGCCATCAGACACCCGACCCGATGCGGCATGCTCGGGTCAGCCAGGTACGCGAACAACTTATTCCAGATCAGCATCCACTGGCCGGTGGTGGTGAAGTGCGTGAAGTTGAACACCTGGGAATTCTGGCCAGCCAGAGAAGGAACAAGTTTACGGGAGTAAGCAAGTGCGCAAATCGGGTATCCGCAATAGCCGTAGTAGCCGGGTACCTGTTTGTTGAATTTGTTCAGTGCATCCTCCACCAGACCGTAGTCACCGCTCAGCAAGCATCTTAAACTTTCAGCATCCATTTCCAGGCTTCTGTTCTAGCAGCCTTCCCGAAGTATTGCGACACCGTTTCGGGTGTTCCAGACCCACGAACTACTGTTGTTTGCTTCACTCCTACCACAAATGCAAGCCACGGAATGTTAATTGGATTAGAATCGTCACACACTTGCAAACCCACTTTGTGAACCGGAAATGTTTGTATTTACCCCGCAACGGAATGTTTTTTTGGGGTTTTTGCAAACTGGGTTTTGTTTTGTTCTGGTACAAGAACTTTTGTTTGACAGCTTCCAGACAGTTTTGTTTTGACATATGACGAAATTGAAATGTTTCACCCAAAAGCGAGCGTTTTTTTTTTTTTTTTTTTTTTTTCAATATTTTCCCGATGCGGGAACCATCCTGTTTCTCCCCCCCACCAGGGGCCTGTCTGGCAATGTGGAGGGGCAGGAGCGCGATGTATCATCGCCCTTTATTACATATTTACATAGTACATATTTACATATAGGGACTATACTTATGGTACATTACATTACGCACATACACAAGCCGCGGATATACGCGTATAAACATTCTCAGCTCCGCTACGAGGAGCTGTCAGTCCGTCGCGATCCGCTCTTGCTCTTCACAGCCGGTTGATAGGAACAAACGGTACCGGTGGTAAACAAACAACATTGTTAACAGCAAACGGTTAGCGAAGTGTTCGCCTAGCAGCTGCAGCGGCAGCTACGTCAGCAGCTGCAGCAGCAGCAGCAGCTGCAGCCTCAGCCTCCAAGCGTTGCTCTTCTCGCCACGCCTCTTGAAGCTGCTGCGTTGCGGCTCGGCAGGCCCGGGCAAAGCGCTGCCAGCACTCCGGGCTGCGCAGCATCTCGCTCATCAGGTTATCCGGCGTGAGGGGGGTGCGGCCGTCATCCGCCAGCAGCTCCGCTCTTTCCCGCTGGAACCGCGGGCAGTGGAACATAACATGCTCCGCTGACTCCGCGGCGCCGGGGCACCAGGTGCAGTCAGGGGATCGTGCGAACGTCTTTATGTGCAGGTACTCTCGGAAGAATCCGTGTCCCGAGAGTACTTGGGACAGGTGAAAGTCCACACGTCCATGTTTCCTGCTGACCCAGCACGTGACGTCCGGGATGACTCTGCGGGTCCAGCGCTGGTATCGACTGGCGTCTGGCGTCCCCGCAGCCGCCCACTGCTCTTGCCACTGGCTGATGGTGCGCAAACGCTCTCTCTTGCGCAGGGCCGTCGCGTCCGGAGGGGGATGGGTATCCTCCGTTTCCTGTCCATTCGCTGACCATCGTCGCCCGATGCAGCGTTCGTCCTCCTGCAGCAGCAGTACGATGGGCGGCATGCTGGCGAGGACCGTGGCCACGCTGTACGAAACGCTGCGGAAAGTGCTTGCCACGCCCTGCGCTAGCTTGCGCTGCACTCCATTCAGGCGCCGACAGTTGCTCTGTACCTCGAGGCCGTGAGGCCGCGTTGCCCATAGCGGGGCTCCGTATCGGATCATTGATGTTAC
>NW_026456674.1:0-2467 GCF_943734635.1 Anopheles cruzii | reverse complement strand
AGAGGATCCTCACCGTGCTTCAGGAGGCATGGAACGACGAGCAGAGGAGGAACCCTCGAACAGAGGCACAGCAACAGCAAAGCAGAGGACAACAGACGTCGGCAGCAGCCGTCCTCCGCGAACAGATGCGGCGAGAGGGCGTCAACCTTAGACAGCAGAAGCGGCGCCTCGACCGTCAGCTGGCCGTGAAACCCAACTGTCCGATCTTACTCGTCAGGGAGCAACGCCTGAATGCTAGGATGGCACTGCGCACTGCAAGGATGTCTGGAGCCGACGACAGCACCATAACGAGGTTACAGGGAGCGCTCGACGACACCGAGGCGCGGGTTGCGCAGATCTCTGTGGATCGACATCGGGCGAGTAGAGTAATGAGCCGCAAGGAAGCACGACCGCGGCTTAAAACAGCGACATCCTGACAATTAGACGACGCTGGTAGATGGAGACGAGTAAGAAGTGCACGGATAATCGAGCGGGAAAATAATCTGTGATTGGGATGATATCGACCCACGGCTCTCTGTGACGCACGCTAAACTGGCAAGGCGCACAAAGGGCTTAGAGAGACGGACAGGGGCAGGGTAACTTTCGCAAATAAAAGGTGCCTGGGCCTGTGCCCGCATGAAAGCATAAAAAAAGGCAACCTACCATTTTCAAAACCTCGGCGATTGGACACAGCGAAGCACAACATCGCTAAAGCCGAATTTCAAAACATGGTAGAAATGGGAATTTGTCGTACATCATCGTCGCACGTCTCTTCGCCCTTGCACATGGCCAGAAAAAAGGATCAAGACTGGCGACCATGTGGCGATTATCGACGATTGAATGCAGTGACAACACCAGACCGCTACCCCATACCGCACGTGCAAGATTTCACTATGAATCTTCACGGATGTAAATTTTTCTCGAAGCTGGACATAGTTAGAGCGTATCACCTCATACCCGGCAGACGTATCAAAGACGGCCATAACAACACCATTTGGGCTGTACGAATTCCTACGGATGCCATTTGGTCTGAGGAATGCCAGCCAGACTTTCCAAAGATTCATGAACAACATCTTTAGTAATCTACAACACGTTTTCGTCTACATTGACGACATCTTAATCGCCAGCCCGTCAAAAGAGACGCACATAGAACACTTGGAAAAAGTCTTCCAGCGGCTGGCAGAATACGACATGAGAATCAAGCTGGCAAAGTGCGTATTGGGTGCCTCCAGTTTAGAATTCCTAAGCCACACAATATCCGAGCAAGGAATCGAACCGAGTGCAAGCAAGATAGAAGCAATAATTTCATTCCCAACACCAACAAGCACAAAAAAAACTACAACGACTTCTAGGAATGATCAACTACTTTCACCGATTCCTTCCCGGCGTTTCACGGAAATTAGTACCACTTTACACCTTGGTAGCTGAACTCAGCGGGAAGAAATCGAAGCAGTTTTATTGGACGGAAGAGCACGAGGAAGCCATTCGGCAAGTGAAAGACGACTTAGCCAAAGCAATATTATTGGCACATCCAAGAAGCGACGCACGTTACTCGCTTACTACAGACGCGTCCAACAATGCAGTAGGGGCAGTTCTACAACAGCAAGTTGAATCACGTTGGCAACCCCTAGCGTTCTTTTCAAAATCAATAACACCTACAGAAAAAAAGTACTCGACGTTCGACAGGGAATTGCTAGCGATCGTCCTCAGCATCAAGCACTTCCGACCCTTCTTGGAAGGAAGAGATTTCACAGTTTACACTGACCACAAACCATTGACAACAGCCCTAACGTCACAAACAGAAAAATCTCCGCGACAAAATCGGCAGCTGGATTTCATATCGCAATACACCTCGGACATTCGATACATCGCAGGCGAAAGCAATGTATTTGCGGACGCGCTCTCACGTATTGCCGACATAGATTCAATCACTGATTTAGATTACCAAACAGTGGCAGATCATCAAAAAGACGACGCACAATTACTGAAACTGCTAGAGGCAACAAGCGAAACAGCCAAATTCAAGCTAAGCAGACTAACGTTGGACACATCGAACCTGGTTTTCGAGACATCGACCGGACAAAACAGGTTATACGTGCCATCGTCACTACGCAAAACTGTTTTCGAGGGTATCCACAACGGATCGCACCCAGGCATTCGAGCCTCAAGGAAGCTGCTGACAGACCGATACTTCTGGCCAAGCATGAACAAAGACGCCTCAAACTGGACACGTGCCTGCACAGGATGCCAAAAAGCAAAAGTTAATCGACACACGCGCTCCCCGATCGAATCATTCACCATTCCAAAAGGCAGATTCGATCACGTCCACATGGATATTGTAGGTCCCTTACCGCCGTCCGAAAACATGACGTACCTACTTACGATAGTAGATCGGTTCACGCGGTGCGATTTCGAGAACGCGAAGGTCTGCCGATCATATCAGCCACCAGGAAAGAGTGAAAGTGAGGAGAACACTGAATGCAAAGGA
>NW_026456673.1:0-2468 GCF_943734635.1 Anopheles cruzii | reverse complement strand
ACATGTTTCATTTCATTATGTCGAGTTTTTCCAACGAATTTCCACTGCACGGTGGATTGCGGAACGGAGGCAGAACCGAGGTGGTGCTGCGTGAGGATGTTGCAATGGTTTGGTTTAAGCAATTGCCGTTTGATTTGATGAGGTGGATCTTTAAGGGATGTTTTGAAATTAATAATGAAGAAGAAGCTTCTAGCATGAGAATGCTAAGAAGTTGAAACTGTTAGTAAAATATCGAAGGCCGTTGATGGCAGTTTTAGTTTGAAACTACAGAAATGAGACCGGCACTAGTAACTGTAGTAGCGCTCTTTAGCTCGCCATCCGTAAATATTCCAAAAAGTTCCGAGCATCGAAAAAATCAACTTTTTCAGAAAGGTATAATATTGTATTTCAAATTATCTAATTCTAATCTTATCAAATTATCAAATTATTATCTCTATATTTTATTATACAAGCTGTATTCGATGTGAGCTTCGCTTGACATCTTAAAGTGTTTTTTTTTTTTCAATTTCGGTTGTTTTGGGGTCTTAGAAGCAGTCTTTAGCTCCCATTACTATTCAAAAAATTTAAACTTTGTATTTCTTTTTCAGGGATCTGCCAAAGTTTTGATCATGTAGTTATTATTGGTTTTTTTTATTCCATTGAACATGACTGTTTATTAGAAAAATCATAGCGTTGATTTTAATTAAATTTATTGAAGTTCTGCTGTCTTTGGTTTTATCCTACAGCTGCATACACAGACAAATCTGACGGTTTTTCAAATCGTGAACAAGCCAAACAATGGATCATGGGATAAGTAACCATTTCCCAAATTTAATCCACAACAAACTCGGCCGAAACTCAGGGTTAATAGTACATCTTCCCTTTTATATTTTCCTTTTAAAATGGTGGCTTTGATGATAAAGTTTATTATTTTCGTTGTTTATTAACTGTATTTTCCTAAGCCCGTAAAATAATCACAGCGCCAACCTTAAACTTCAAAATATGTGGAGATAGTCCAGGTAAATCAAGCGAATTAAAAAATTATGTTGGATAAATTATTGTTTCATACTAATTTATCATAGTATCGATGGACATGAAAGTCATAACTTCTCCTATTCTTTTGATTTGATTGAATTGATGATTTGATTCTATTTGATTGAACCTGACTGACTCTGACTTGCATCTCTCAACGCTAGACGTGGATGTGCTCGATGCGCCATTTTATCAGCTTGAGAATTCTTCACTTCAGTTACGTACTCTACTAGACTAGGACAGTTCTAGCCGTTAAATTTTATCCACTATATTTTGCTTTCAATCAAACGCTTACTATATTTGGAGTGTGTATCATGCTAATGTAGCGGCTCGTTGATATTTCATCAATAATGAATATTAGTAAAGTGTTAAACTACACGACATCCCTTTATCGACATAGGACATCCCTTTATACACAATCTAGGCAGAATCAGAGCACCAGTACAATTACGCACAATATTTGGCACAACCACCGTCAGCTTACTGAAAATTTGTCATGCGAGAAACAGGATTGTTGAAGAAAATAAATGGACGCGCCCGTCCGCCCACAAACCGCTGGCCATGAAAATCCGATTTTCCACCGGGCCAAACAAAAAAGCCGCCATCGGCCAGAATCGGCTCACCTGTTCGCCCGGGTCAGAACACCAACCCGGCCGGTGGACACTGTTTGTATGTACAGCGATTGCCACTAATTCCACCGCCACGCTCGCTCGGCTCCAGGACCAACGGATGGTGCGGTTTTGCATAATGACGGTGCCACGCAAACAAAATCATCATCAGTGATGCTCCTAATCTGTACACTAGCCCCAGTCCCCAGTCGCCAGTCCGGCCGGTGGTGGTCTCACTTTGTCGTGCGCTGCAGAGAACGCGTTAATTGTGGTGATGGATCCAAAAGGGAAAAAGTAACTCACGTAGCCAGCGCAAAAAAAAAAGACCGGGACCGGAAAACACCATAATAAATAAGCTACGCCACGGAAGGCGCAAAAAACACACACATTTTGCTTATCAGCAACGCGCCCGGAAAGAAGCATCACGAATGCAAACAAAACGCTCGACGCGGAAACCCATTTTCCCGCGCTTTCGACCGACCGGGGCAGACCCGGCGATCTTTTTCCAGGAAAATATTTCAATTCAAACGCGTCCATCGCTCAGCGTTTCGCGCGCCAAACTCGCGCGACCGCACGATCTGTCCGGCTTTAACGACCCGGGAATTTTCCTTTCCCCCTTTTCAGCGGAAAAGCTTGTTAGGCGGATGTGTGTGTTCGTGTGCGTGTGCGTGGGATGTTTGATGGACCGTGGAATGGACCGTGTGGTGCGACGGACGCGGATTTTTGACCACAACATTCATTCCAACACCGTACAACCGGGCCCGCCACGACCAACTTGCCGCATATACAAAAACTGACAGCTCCACAGCCCCTACTCACCTTGTATCCTTTCAGGTTATCCACCACGCA
>NW_026456672.1:0-2471 GCF_943734635.1 Anopheles cruzii | reverse complement strand
TTAAAAACCTAACCTCTCGGAAGCACGGGCCGGACACTTCCGGGAAGACCGGGACTTTCATTTCCTAGTGGCCACAGTGGGACGCAATCGAGGTGAACTGCTGGGCCACTCCGCTGGTTGGCTCGCTAGAGTTCTGTGGTTTTTCTACGCCCCTCCCGAAGAAGGAACCGCTAAGGGGCACTATGTGTGCCGGACGTAGGTTGACGTGCGCCGTCGTGTATCGGATTGCATCGTCCGACGCATGGGGGGGCTATGCATATTCGAATGGACACAGTAGATAGCATTATTTCGAGTTTCATTTTCGTTTCGTGCCACATCTAGGTTTAAAGTGAGTTCCCGGCTGATTATTCGGACCTTAAGGAGTTCCTGGGCGGGTCAAGTCACGATGCTTAAAGCTCCAAGCTGTCCAAATCTTGCAGTCTAGGCTACGACCAACCGGCCAGCCGGCCACTATCGATCCGATGCTACGAACACGGTTTGGCTTGCGCGACACCTCATGGGGTCACTCCCGTTTGGGAGTGAAAAACAAACTTCAAGATGTTTATCGATTCTGGCCAGCAAACTAGCGAAAACAACTGCGGCCACAACACAACAACAACAAGTGACAGTGCGCCTTTGCCGGAGCGCCTATATTTGGCCGCGCCGATTCGCTGTGACAGCAAAATGACCGCAGACTATTTACGTCAATTTTCGATTGTCGTTCCGACTGCGAAGAATCGGATAGGATAGTAAAGACTAGCTTTGAAACAATAGACACTCTGTACAGCAAACAACCTTCGGAACACGGTGTTCCGGTGTTCCCGGTGATGGTGCCGCGAATTCTGCATTCGCTAGGGAATTTCCACCACAACCGGCACCGTCATATAGACGATGGTTATCGGCCTGGCATGGCCAAAAGTTTCGCCGGCTAAAGAAGGTAAGCTTCGAAGGGGTTAGCGAGTGAGTTCTTTCCCTTTCTTCGTGGGAGCTCTCTCTCTGTCCCGGTTGCCATTAAGTGGAATGTTTTATGGCTTGATGAAAAAACAACGGCACGGTACATAAATTGTGGACATGGAAACCCGGTGACGTTTGGGACTCTTTCGGAGGGTACCCCGGTGTCCCTTAGCCGATGGACCCGACGGCGAAGGTTTTTGTTTATTTACGCATACATTAGTGTTGTCATAGCAAAAGGGCCACCCCGCCCCGGAACCGGCCGAGCCCACCACCGAGGGAGCCGAACCAAATTACCAAAACAGCTGTTGGAACGAACGGAGCGACCTAACCGCGGAAGCCGAACTCGGTAGACGGTGCGCGGTGCGAATTAGACTTGCGAAATCGTGGAGTCGGCCGTTCGGTTCGGCTCTTTTTCGTGGGGCACTTAGTCGTCGTCCCTGGTCCGACCACCCTCGGTCGGTTTAAAGTGCTCTAATTAATTTACCATACGGAACGCAAATATGCCCGCTACAGGGTAGACATGCAAATTCGGTACTATCTTCGGTCGGTGTTGTGTACACCGGGGCGTCGGAAACACTTCAACCGACCGAGTGTCGTCGTGGTGACTTTGCCGGATTGAACACAAACAAATGGGCCGACAACTAGATAGGATTTAAAGAATAAAGCGACAACGACGACACCGAGTTCCACCCGAGCGAGCGTTGTTGTCGTAGTGGTTCCACCTCTCTGGACTCTCTTCGACGAGACGACGACGACGAGGCAATTCCGCGCTTCGGCGAGGCAAATCGAGGTAATTGAGGGTGCGTCTCAAGCGGTTCTCCTCGCCCTTAACCGGGGCGCGCGGAACATCGGCCGGGTAATTGCGTTGATAGATGTTGTCAGAATGTTACAACGGGATAATCTGTGGCTCCCCCCGTCCGTCGGTAAGTCAACCGGCATGTATGTGTCCGACCGGTGTGTAAGCCGCACGGTGGCCACGAACCGGAAACGATAAACACCTTGTAAACACAGACCGTGGTGCGGGTCCCGGGGGTGGTTACGACACGCCCGCTGCTCTCTCCATCTTCAACTTGTAGTCAAATTTCTTCCAAACGATTAGCGCCCAAGTCTGCAGCATGCAAAGACACACCCCAAAGCCTACGTTCGCCCCAATTCCCCAAAGCACCGATCGCCGGTGCGAAACGCGGACAAGTTTTCGCATAAATAGCAACAGCAGCAGCGCTCCGCGGCGCTCACGATGCGAATTCAGGGCGCAACCATGCGTTAAGAATCCAGCCCAACGCAACTTGCGGCGCTCCAGCCGCGAGTTCAATCGAACTCCACAAACACATACCGGAGGCCCGCCCGGGGCGCAGCTCAATTGGCGGTTGTGGCCGCGGCACACGAGCACCACCAAGTGCTTGCTAACCTTGAACTTCCTTCTGCAGCAATTTTTGAATACTCATGCAATGGCTTTATTAATAGGAATCGGCGAACCAACGCGGCGTCTAATTGAACTTCTTCAGCTTGCTGTAGCTGTAGCCATGTCCGTAGCCACC
>NW_026456671.1:0-2472 GCF_943734635.1 Anopheles cruzii | reverse complement strand
TTAAAAACCTAACCTCTCGGAAGCACGGGCCGGACACTTCCGGGAAGACCGGGACTTTCATTTCCTAGTGGCCACAGTGGGACGCAATCGAGGTGAACTGCTGGGCCACTCCGCTGGTTGGCTCGCTAGAGTTCTGTGGTTTTTCTACGCCCCTCCCGAAGAAGGAACCGCTAAGGGGCACTATGTGTGCCGGACGTAGGTTGACGTGCGCCGTCGTGTATCGGATTGCATCGTCCGACGCATGGGGGGGGCTATGCATATTCGAATGGACACAGTAGATAGCATTATTTCGAGTTTCATTTTCGTTTCGTGCCACATCTAGGTTTAAAGTGAGTTCCCGGCTGATTATTCGGACCTTAAGGAGTTCCTGGGCGGGTCAAGTCACGATGCTTAAAGCTCCAAGCTGTCCAAATCTTGCAGTCTAGGCTACGACCAACCGGCCAGCCGGCCACTATCGATCCGATGCTACGAACACGGTTTGGCTTGCGCGACACCTCATGGGGTCACTCCCGTTTGGGAGTGAAAAACAAACTTCAAGATGTTTATCGATTCTGGCCAGCAAACTAGCGAAAACAACTGCGGCCACAACACAACAACAACAAGTGACAGTGCGCCTTTGCCGGAGCGCCTATATTTGGCCGCGCCGATTCGCTGTGACAGCAAAATGACCGCAGACTATTTACGTCAATTTTCGATTGTCGTTCCGACTGCGAAGAATCGGATAGGATAGTAAAGACTAGCTTTGAAACAATAGACACTCTGTACAGCAAACAACCTTCGGAACACGGTGTTCCGGTGTTCCCGGTGATGGTGCCGCGAATTCTGCATTCGCTAGGGAATTTCCACCACAACCGGCACCGTCATATAGACGATGGTTATCGGCCTGGCATGGCCAAAAGTTTCGCCGGCTAAAGAAGGTAAGCTTCGAAGGGGTTAGCGAGTGAGTTCTTTCCCTTTCTTCGTGGGAGCTCTCTCTCTGTCCCGGTTGCCATTAAGTGGAATGTTTTATGGCTTGATGAAAAAACAACGGCACGGTACATAAATTGTGGACATGGAAACCCGGTGACGTTTGGGACTCTTTCGGAGGGTACCCCGGTGTCCCTTAGCCGATGGACCCGACGGCGAAGGTTTTTGTTTATTTACGCATACATTAGTGTTGTCATAGCAAAAGGGCCACCCCGCCCCGGAACCGGCCGAGCCCACCACCGAGGGAGCCGAACCAAATTACCAAAACAGCTGTTGGAACGAACGGAGCGACCTAACCGCGGAAGCCGAACTCGGTAGACGGTGCGCGGTGCGAATTAGACTTGCGAAATCGTGGAGTCGGCCGTTCGGTTCGGCTCTTTTTCGTGGGGCACTTAGTCGTCGTCCCTGGTCCGACCACCCTCGGTCGGTTTAAAGTGCTCTAATTAATTTACCATACGGAACGCAAATATGCCCGCTACAGGGTAGACATGCAAATTCGGTACTATCTTCGGTCGGTGTTGTGTACACCGGGGCGTCGGAAACACTTCAACCGACCGAGTGTCGTCGTGGTGACTTTGCCGGATTGAACACAAACAAATGGGCCGACAACTAGATAGGATTTAAAGAATAAAGCGACAACGACGACACCGAGTTCCACCCGAGCGAGCGTTGTTGTCGTAGTGGTTCCACCTCTCTGGACTCTCTTCGACGAGACGACGACGACGAGGCAATTCCGCGCTTCGGCGAGGCAAATCGAGGTAATTGAGGGTGCGTCTCAAGCGGTTCTCCTCGCCCTTAACCGGGGCGCGCGGAACATCGGCCGGGTAATTGCGTTGATAGATGTTGTCAGAATGTTACAACGGGATAATCTGTGGCTCCCCCCGTCCGTCGGTAAGTCAACCGGCATGTATGTGTCCGACCGGTGTGTAAGCCGCACGGTGGCCACGAACCGGAAACGATAAACACCTTGTAAACACAGACCGTGGTGCGGGTCCCGGGGGTGGTTACGACACGCCCGCTGCTCTCTCCATCTTCAACTTGTAGTCAAATTTCTTCCAAACGATTAGCGCCCAAGTCTGCAGCATGCAAAGACACACCCCAAAGCCTACGTTCGCCCCAATTCCCCAAAGCACCGATCGCCGGTGCGAAACGCGGACAAGTTTTCGCATAAATAGCAACAGCAGCAGCGCTCCGCGGCGCTCACGATGCGAATTCAGGGCGCAACCATGCGTTAAGAATCCAGCCCAACGCAACTTGCGGCGCTCCAGCCGCGAGTTCAATCGAACTCCACAAACACATACCGGAGGCCCGCCCGGGGCGCAGCTCAATTGGCGGTTGTGGCCGCGGCACACGAGCACCACCAAGTGCTTGCTAACCTTGAACTTCCTTCTGCAGCAATTTTTGAATACTCATGCAATGGCTTTATTAATAGGAATCGGCGAACCAACGCGGCGTCTAATTGAACTTCTTCAGCTTGCTGTAGCTGTAGCCATGTCCGTAGCCACC
>NW_026456670.1:0-2475 GCF_943734635.1 Anopheles cruzii | reverse complement strand
AAGATCGATTGCGCAATATTGATGTCCTAACAAACGTTTGCATTGCGGCATAGATAACGAACAGGCGACGGTTCTACAGCGGGTACAGCTTCTTATTGTACCGAATTGGCAGTGTAACCAAATTACATTCCACAACCGGCGTCTGTGCTACGGAATTTTGGAGATGCAATTGTGTGCCAGTGACCCGCAAGGTGGGAAAGATACATGCTCTGGAGACTCCGGCGGTCCGCTACAGCTCCGAGTTCCGGAAGCAGATCGGGATGCAGGACTCTGCTCTAGACCCTACTATTTGGTAGGTATCACGTCAAATGGTATGATTTGTGGTACAGTTAATCAGCCAGGAATTTACACGCGCATTTCAAGTTTCGTTTCATGGGTTAAATCTGAGATCGACGAATGATAATTTTCGTGGACCGCCCAACCGCTGTAAATGCTGACACGAAGCGTGATATGAAACACGTAAAGATCAATTACATCCTGTGATTAATTAGAGTTAGGTTTTAGGTGCGATATATCATGAGAGGGAGCTGAAATTTTAAGATACAGGCAAGATACTGTTACCGACAGAATCTTATTAAGCTCCAACTTGAAGTTTTGTCACCTCACTTTATACACTGTCAAGTTTCGAACTGCCGTCTTTCGCTTAATACACTTCATTCATTGAAATTCTACATTTTTTATGTAAGTTTTTTCTACATGCTGATGAATGAATAACATAAAGCACACTATAAAACAATGTATTAATAATGTTTGTAATGTTTATTAATACAAACAAAACTAGTTTAATGAAATTTAGTGAAGAAGAAATAATACGTTCAATTTTCTACTCATTGCTTTCAAATTGAATTGAAATTTAATTTGAAATTTAAAATTAAATAATACTCTTTTGTTTCAACATTATCCTGCCCAATACGTAGTAATAGAAAGCAGAAATAAACTTAAAGTTGCCTTTTGAAGTATATTTTAACGTAATTTTAAATTAAGGTTCACGTCATCTCTTGTGTTATTGAAAAATTCAAAAACAGAATTTTATCATCACCTATGTTGAAGTGACTAGAGCGCGATTGAACCTACATGGCTTGTAGTGCAATTTTTCAACTTACTTTCTTCGTCTGTAGTCGCTGTTTGGACCATGCACGTTCTGTGTGCCTGTGTTTTGCCAATAACTTTTTTACGATCACCTATTGCATAAGCAGCCGTCGGCCACTAGGCTGCTAGTTTATTGAGCTTTCGATCATCACTTCCTCCGATTGCTCGACAAGGTCCCATGGCAACCCATGGCAGCGAATTTTGAAGCCCCCAGTTCGAACTTAGATTTTAAGATTGTTTTTGAAGATTTAGATACCTCAATTTCAAGGTTATTTACTAAGGATATGTAAAACTGTTCTTTAAGAAAGTACTGATACAGCAATAAAGAAAATTTATTATGCAATTTATAAACTATTTGCATCCAACAAATGATTTAGTATATATCTTGAATTCTTCGGTTAAAATATAGCAGTGAATGAGAAACCAATGTTCGTCATATCTACAACGGTTGAGATGTCACTTTCAGTCCAATCAACAAAATGTAAAAACATAACACAATAAATTTTACAGCTGTTCAGTATTATTTCACCTATAACAACTGACAGAGCCACATGTATCAGTCACCAACTGCATGAACCTGGAAATGGAGACTATTGATGCGTGAAATATAGTTAAACAATTTATCATAATTGAACAAAAGAAAATCCGGTGCCCATTGGGGACCATTAAGTTTCTTTGAACCAGAAACCGCAGTTGGGATCAATTGGCTGCGAAAAGGCTCGTTTTTTATATAATAGCATAGAGATTCATATTTAAAAAGTGTATCAAACCAAAGATGAATCATTATTTATTTGCTCCACCCAGAATGACGGACATTGGGAGCATTATTCAACGCGCGATGCCGGTTACGTTGGCTCACTCGTCTTGGGTTGCATATTTTTCCAAGCCTTGAAGAATCTGAAGCACACTGGTGACGCACACAACGATGACGAAACCGTGCCGGTCCGACGTGCCGCTTATGGTCCAGCCCCCAAACAAAATCTCTACGTGACGAGCCGAGTGTGAGCTCCGCGACCGGTTGATAACTTCAACTTTACGAAAGGATCCGATCGATGCTAAGTCCGGGGCAGTGCCCTGACACAGTTCGTCCCACAGGTGGTCCGCGACTGTGTGAAGCCGCTGGAGGCCGCATGGTCAGCAATTCGAGCGACTTCCGGTGAAGTGCACCGGCATCAGGCGCCTCTCAACGTCACTGCCACACGACCTTCCTTAACTGGCACTATCGTAGAGCGAGGTCCGGCATGACTCATGCTCTTCAGCACCGGCATCGGCCAAAGTCGATGTTGAGCTGCTCGCTCACTGCCCATTAAGTCCGTCCCCGAATTCGCTCGCTCCCTCCCAGTCTTGCTATTTTTATCTCTCAGCTTTTGTAATCCTTTCTCACTT
>NW_026456669.1:0-2475 GCF_943734635.1 Anopheles cruzii | reverse complement strand
AAGATCGATTGCGCAATATTGATGTCCTAACAAACGTTTGCATTGCGGCATAGATAACGAACAGGCGACGGTTCTACAGCGGGTACAGCTTCTTATTGTACCGAATTGGCAGTGTAACCAAATTACATTCCACAACCGGCGTCTGTGCTACGGAATTTTGGAGATGCAATTGTGTGCCAGTGACCCGCAAGGTGGGAAAGATACATGCTCTGGAGACTCCGGCGGTCCGCTACAGCTCCGAGTTCCGGAAGCAGATCGGGATGCAGGACTCTGCTCTAGACCCTACTATTTGGTAGGTATCACGTCAAATGGTATGATTTGTGGTACAGTTAATCAGCCAGGAATTTACACGCGCATTTCAAGTTTCGTTTCATGGGTTAAATCTGAGATCGACGAATGATAATTTTCGTGGACCGCCCAACCGCTGTAAATGCTGACACGAAGCGTGATATGAAACACGTAAAGATCAATTACATCCTGTGATTAATTAGAGTTAGGTTTTAGGTGCGATATATCATGAGAGGGAGCTGAAATTTTAAGATACAGGCAAGATACTGTTACCGACAGAATCTTATTAAGCTCCAACTTGAAGTTTTGTCACCTCACTTTATACACTGTCAAGTTTCGAACTGCCGTCTTTCGCTTAATACACTTCATTCATTGAAATTCTACATTTTTTATGTAAGTTTTTTCTACATGCTGATGAATGAATAACATAAAGCACACTATAAAACAATGTATTAATAATGTTTGTAATGTTTATTAATACAAACAAAACTAGTTTAATGAAATTTAGTGAAGAAGAAATAATACGTTCAATTTTCTACTCATTGCTTTCAAATTGAATTGAAATTTAATTTGAAATTTAAAATTAAATAATACTCTTTTGTTTCAACATTATCCTGCCCAATACGTAGTAATAGAAAGCAGAAATAAACTTAAAGTTGCCTTTTGAAGTATATTTTAACGTAATTTTAAATTAAGGTTCACGTCATCTCTTGTGTTATTGAAAAATTCAAAAACAGAATTTTATCATCACCTATGTTGAAGTGACTAGAGCGCGATTGAACCTACATGGCTTGTAGTGCAATTTTTCAACTTACTTTCTTCGTCTGTAGTCGCTGTTTGGACCATGCACGTTCTGTGTGCCTGTGTTTTGCCAATAACTTTTTTACGATCACCTATTGCATAAGCAGCCGTCGGCCACTAGGCTGCTAGTTTATTGAGCTTTCGATCATCACTTCCTCCGATTGCTCGACAAGGTCCCATGGCAACCCATGGCAGCGAATTTTGAAGCCCCCAGTTCGAACTTAGATTTTAAGATTGTTTTTGAAGATTTAGATACCTCAATTTCAAGGTTATTTACTAAGGATATGTAAAACTGTTCTTTAAGAAAGTACTGATACAGCAATAAAGAAAATTTATTATGCAATTTATAAACTATTTGCATCCAACAAATGATTTAGTATATATCTTGAATTCTTCGGTTAAAATATAGCAGTGAATGAGAAACCAATGTTCGTCATATCTACAACGGTTGAGATGTCACTTTCAGTCCAATCAACAAAATGTAAAAACATAACACAATAAATTTTACAGCTGTTCAGTATTATTTCACCTATAACAACTGACAGAGCCACATGTATCAGTCACCAACTGCATGAACCTGGAAATGGAGACTATTGATGCGTGAAATATAGTTAAACAATTTATCATAATTGAACAAAAGAAAATCCGGTGCCCATTGGGGACCATTAAGTTTCTTTGAACCAGAAACCGCAGTTGGGATCAATTGGCTGCGAAAAGGCTCGTTTTTTATATAATAGCATAGAGATTCATATTTAAAAAGTGTATCAAACCAAAGATGAATCATTATTTATTTGCTCCACCCAGAATGACGGACATTGGGAGCATTATTCAACGCGCGATGCCGGTTACGTTGGCTCACTCGTCTTGGGTTGCATATTTTTCCAAGCCTTGAAGAATCTGAAGCACACTGGTGACGCACACAACGATGACGAAACCGTGCCGGTCCGACGTGCCGCTTATGGTCCAGCCCCCAAACAAAATCTCTACGTGACGAGCCGAGTGTGAGCTCCGCGACCGGTTGATAACTTCAACTTTACGAAAGGATCCGATCGATGCTAAGTCCGGGGCAGTGCCCTGACACAGTTCGTCCCACAGGTGGTCCGCGACTGTGTGAAGCCGCTGGAGGCCGCATGGTCAGCAATTCGAGCGACTTCCGGTGAAGTGCACCGGCATCAGGCGCCTCTCAACGTCACTGCCACACGACCTTCCTTAACTGGCACTATCGTAGAGCGAGGTCCGGCATGACTCATGCTCTTCAGCACCGGCATCGGCCAAAGTCGATGTTGAGCTGCTCGCTCACTGCCCATTAAGTCCGTCCCCGAATTCGCTCGCTCCCTCCCAGTCTTGCTATTTTTATCTCTCAGCTTTTGTAATCCTTTCTCACTT
>NW_026456668.1:0-2476 GCF_943734635.1 Anopheles cruzii | reverse complement strand
CAATATGGTGTGTGTGTCACTGGGAGCGGTACAGTTATCGAACAAGGCTGCTTTCTTCGAAGCAAGGATCTGAAGGGGAAGCATCATTGAGTTTGGGCGTGTTCCAGTGCTATGCGATCAACTCTCATCTTACCTTGTCCAGCGAACGATAACACTCTAGCCTCGCTTCGGTTTCAGTGGCCCCGTTTTTGGTGAACTTGTACATCCAATCCCAGTGATGCAGCACATTTAGAGCCCTCGCCGATATCATCTGCAAAAGGCTATTGAAGATCGAAGATCGTTCACTAGTTTTAGATCAATTTTGTGTTACAGTGGGGCACACACGTTTCTAAACTGCTCAGAATAGTACTCTTCAGCGCCTGGTGCTCTTCCGTGGCATCACTGCCGATGGAGGAGGTAATGATCAAATTCAACGTGCATTTTCTGAATAGCGGCAGAAGCGAGATTTCAGCAGCTTTTTCCATCATTGAGCTCATTTCATTCACTACCGCGTTGGCGCTGTGAGCAAACAGTGGAATGGCTCCTTTTATCTTGTTAGTGCTGAATGCCGGACTTAAGGCTCTCCGGTAGCGCTTCCAGCGATCATCTGAAGTGGAACACAACGAAGGAGTCCAGTAACTTTAAACCATCTGCGTAAGTTTCTTTAAATCTCTCACACATTTTCTGGTCAGTATTCCATAGTCTAGCTTCAAAAAGCCATAAAAGTATGGCTTTTCCAGACACTTGGGGTGACTGAGCACAGCTTCGGCCAGCTGAGGATGGGACGTGCAAAGCAGCATTTGCGGACCCAGCCATATCGTAAACCATCGATCATTTTCCTGAAATAGCAACAGCGTACACTAGAACAACTGCGCTGGAGACTTCCACAGAAAACTTAAACCATTCCCTATCACCGGATAGCACGGCTTCACGCTAGGGATATCCTTTGCGAATCTGTAGCGAAGCACGTAGCAGTAGTAGTACCAAAAGCCTATCAGAACGAACACCAATATTGCGAATAACATGCTGATGACAACACAGTTGGACTGTAACTGAAACAGCCCACCAAGTAGAGCGCTAAACAGAACTCAAACGGAGCCTCAAGCAATGTGTGAAGGATATCAAGTTTTGCGATCGCACGAGCAGCGCATGATCGGAGAAAAGATACACACGCTTCTAAAACGATCGTGGTGAGAGCTCGATCTTACCTGATCTCAATCGGCCTGCCGAACGATTAATACTAGCAAGGTGGAATTTAATCCGAACCCATCGGAGCTCTGCAAGCGAAGGGTGTGAACAGGGTTAAAGCTGTAACACATTCACCGCTCATCTATTACAATTTGCTCTCCGCAAACATTTCAGCACGTGATGGATGTGCTCGCCCTGCTACTATCAGCGCAGAAAACAGTAATGTAGTGTTTACTAGTGTAACGTATAAAGAAAGCTTTTTTAGGTGGATGATTTTGTTTATCTGGACATTATCAACTAGCTCTGTGCTCTTCTTCGGGAACAACTGCTGAGCGGTCTTATCCTGCATGACAATGACGAGCGTTACCGACTGCAGTATCAGCGGGAGCTCTGTGCTCTAATTCAAGCAAAACATCGCTATCAGCTGGATATCGCACCCCCACAATGGTTTGGTGAACATGCATCTGGATTTTATCTGGATTTCTGTCTTAAGTTTTCTTTTAAGTCTAAGTGTTAAGTCTTCTCCGGCGTTCAGATGACTCAATACAAACATGAAGATAAAACTCGGCCCAACGCACGTTTGACGCACAATTGTCGGCCTCGAAAAGAATTAGAGTTGTTAGTAGTTCGACATGTAGAGATACCGACAAAGCTGTATATGCACACACTTGCTTCGTATTTTGAATAATTTTTAAAATCACTATAAACAAATTGATAGCGGGAGCAGCTGATCACAAAGAACGCATTTGTAAGAGTTTTAATATTTATTTTTATCGTCTTCGCGCATTTAAGACTTTTTGTCTAAGAGCTCTAAGTAGTCTGCATGACTCTTAATATTAACAAAACTGCGTTTAATTTTTTTCGTTTTTTTTGTCATTTGTCTTCAGAATCATTCTAATCATTTGGTGCGCTTAAGTCATCAGAGTGTAGCGTGGCATATCGATTTTTGCACTTACGATCACTGCACTTCTAATGCCTTTTGCACTTTTAATGCCTGAGGTCTCTTCTGCAAAACTAACTTATAGTCTGAATTGAGCTTTAGGGTTAAAACGAAGAGGAACTGCAGATCTGCCATTGTAAGGTTTGTTTGCAAACGAAACCGTCTCAGGATGTTCAGAAGCATCACCTTCATAGTGATCATAGCATACCGGCCTCCGATGCAGTTCCGCGAACCAGCACTGAAGGGAATAAACGTGTTCGGATTTCGGCCTACGCTTCGCTCCGGGAGAAACCGATCCGGATCGAACTGATCAGCATCGGGTCCCCAGATATCCTTGCGGCGGTGCATTGCGAAGATGCTCAGCACAAT
>NW_026456667.1:0-2476 GCF_943734635.1 Anopheles cruzii | reverse complement strand
CAATATGGTGTGTGTGTCACTGGGAGCGGTACAGTTATCGAACAAGGCTGCTTTCTTCGAAGCAAGGATCTGAAGGGGAAGCATCATTGAGTTTGGGCGTGTTCCAGTGCTATGCGATCAACTCTCATCTTACCTTGTCCAGCGAACGATAACACTCTAGCCTCGCTTCGGTTTCAGTGGCCCCGTTTTTGGTGAACTTGTACATCCAATCCCAGTGATGCAGCACATTTAGAGCCCTCGCCGATATCATCTGCAAAAGGCTATTGAAGATCGAAGATCGTTCACTAGTTTTAGATCAATTTTGTGTTACAGTGGGGCACACACGTTTCTAAACTGCTCAGAATAGTACTCTTCAGCGCCTGGTGCTCTTCCGTGGCATCACTGCCGATGGAGGAGGTAATGATCAAATTCAACGTGCATTTTCTGAATAGCGGCAGAAGCGAGATTTCAGCAGCTTTTTCCATCATTGAGCTCATTTCATTCACTACCGCGTTGGCGCTGTGAGCAAACAGTGGAATGGCTCCTTTTATCTTGTTAGTGCTGAATGCCGGACTTAAGGCTCTCCGGTAGCGCTTCCAGCGATCATCTGAAGTGGAACACAACGAAGGAGTCCAGTAACTTTAAACCATCTGCGTAAGTTTCTTTAAATCTCTCACACATTTTCTGGTCAGTATTCCATAGTCTAGCTTCAAAAAGCCATAAAAGTATGGCTTTTCCAGACACTTGGGGTGACTGAGCACAGCTTCGGCCAGCTGAGGATGGGACGTGCAAAGCAGCATTTGCGGACCCAGCCATATCGTAAACCATCGATCATTTTCCTGAAATAGCAACAGCGTACACTAGAACAACTGCGCTGGAGACTTCCACAGAAAACTTAAACCATTCCCTATCACCGGATAGCACGGCTTCACGCTAGGGATATCCTTTGCGAATCTGTAGCGAAGCACGTAGCAGTAGTAGTACCAAAAGCCTATCAGAACGAACACCAATATTGCGAATAACATGCTGATGACAACACAGTTGGACTGTAACTGAAACAGCCCACCAAGTAGAGCGCTAAACAGAACTCAAACGGAGCCTCAAGCAATGTGTGAAGGATATCAAGTTTTGCGATCGCACGAGCAGCGCATGATCGGAGAAAAGATACACACGCTTCTAAAACGATCGTGGTGAGAGCTCGATCTTACCTGATCTCAATCGGCCTGCCGAACGATTAATACTAGCAAGGTGGAATTTAATCCGAACCCATCGGAGCTCTGCAAGCGAAGGGTGTGAACAGGGTTAAAGCTGTAACACATTCACCGCTCATCTATTACAATTTGCTCTCCGCAAACATTTCAGCACGTGATGGATGTGCTCGCCCTGCTACTATCAGCGCAGAAAACAGTAATGTAGTGTTTACTAGTGTAACGTATAAAGAAAGCTTTTTTAGGTGGATGATTTTGTTTATCTGGACATTATCAACTAGCTCTGTGCTCTTCTTCGGGAACAACTGCTGAGCGGTCTTATCCTGCATGACAATGACGAGCGTTACCGACTGCAGTATCAGCGGGAGCTCTGTGCTCTAATTCAAGCAAAACATCGCTATCAGCTGGATATCGCACCCCCACAATGGTTTGGTGAACATGCATCTGGATTTTATCTGGATTTCTGTCTTAAGTTTTCTTTTAAGTCTAAGTGTTAAGTCTTCTCCGGCGTTCAGATGACTCAATACAAACATGAAGATAAAACTCGGCCCAACGCACGTTTGACGCACAATTGTCGGCCTCGAAAAGAATTAGAGTTGTTAGTAGTTCGACATGTAGAGATACCGACAAAGCTGTATATGCACACACTTGCTTCGTATTTTGAATAATTTTTAAAATCACTATAAACAAATTGATAGCGGGAGCAGCTGATCACAAAGAACGCATTTGTAAGAGTTTTAATATTTATTTTTATCGTCTTCGCGCATTTAAGACTTTTTGTCTAAGAGCTCTAAGTAGTCTGCATGACTCTTAATATTAACAAAACTGCGTTTAATTTTTTTCGTTTTTTTTGTCATTTGTCTTCAGAATCATTCTAATCATTTGGTGCGCTTAAGTCATCAGAGTGTAGCGTGGC
The DNA here is from genome assembly GCF_943734635.1 of Anopheles cruzii. Lineage (NCBI taxonomy): Eukaryota > Metazoa > Arthropoda > Insecta > Diptera > Culicidae > Anopheles > Anopheles cruzii. Next base: position 373 of record NW_026456667.1, on the reverse strand, counting down.
ATATCGATTTTTGCACTTACGATCACTGCACTTCTAATGCCTTTTGCACTTTTAATGCCTGAGGTCTCTTCTGCAAAACTAACTTATAGTCTGAATTGAGCTTTAGGGTTAAAACGAAGAGGAACTGCAGATCTGCCATTGTAAGGTTTGTTTGCAAACGAAACCGTCTCAGGATGTTCAGAAGCATCACCTTCATAGTGATCATAGCATACCGGCCTCCGATGCAGTTCCGCGAACCAGCACTGAAGGGAATAAACGTGTTCGGATTTCGGCCTACGCTTCGCTCCGGGAGAAACCGATCCGGATCGAACTGATCAGCATCGGGTCCCCAGATATCCTTGCGGCGGTGCATTGCGAAGATGCTCAGCACAAT
>NW_026456666.1:0-2481 GCF_943734635.1 Anopheles cruzii | reverse complement strand
TCGTACATTGAGTGCTTGTCGGATTCTTCTTGCCTTTCGACTTTTTTGATTGATCTCCTTTGTCGACGTAGCCCGCATAAATACAAAATTATCATTACTTTTTGAACACACCTCGTACAACCAAATCTCCTATCTATCCTATCCTAATGACTAACTTTTGTATTTGTTTCTTATTTCGTTTTTTTTCTTTTCCTCCCCAGTGGACAAGGAGCATCGAGCACGATGTCTCACACGGGATTCATCAAAGCCGAACACCCGAAAACAGAAGCGTCAGAAGCAACAACCTCACAGTGAACGGCGCTCCCCTCGCAGGACATCACCACGCAATGGCCTGTGAGGCCAGTAAATCCGATACCGGCTGAAGCGGTCCGTCGTGTTCAACCGGAAGCTGGGCCTCCAGCGGATTCACAGCATCGTCGGAACGCCCTCGATACACGTCGTCCGGGAGGTGTTTCCCGCGTTGCTCAGCGTACGTAGCAGCACCCTGTTCCCGTCACCCGATGCGTGTGTCACTCACTTCATAAATTAATTTTATTCGCCGAGCAGGCCACGTTGAACGGCACCTGGCGCTGCTCCTTCGGGGTCTCGAATCGTTGCCAACCAGATACGGAACCAACCTGTTCGCGCAACCATTCGACCTCGTTCCAGGTCTCCTCGTCGTCACAGCGTCACGGCTGTTTCCAAACAGCCAAACATTGTTTTATAAGGCCAAGAGGGCTCGAAGAAACGGCAGCGCACGTCTCTTAATGCGCGTATGTATTACTTTCGGGTATCAAGTATTTATTAAACAGACTTGTGTTTGTGTAGATTGTTTTGTAAATTGTTTAGAACAACGTACTTAGGACATAAGATAACTGACAAACGGATTTTTCCGAATGACTCGAAATTCAAGGTCATCGATAACTACCCAATACCCGAACAGTGCCGATGTAATAAGGCGATTCGTCGCTTTTTACATACAGGTTTTACATACGTTTTACATACAGGTTAAAGGAAATTTGTTGAGAACTTTGCTAAGAAAGCAAAGCAAAGGGGGCAAAGAGTAGAGAAAAAAAACAGGGAATGGCCAACCCGCGATGTGGACGACAGATATACCGTCGGAAACATCGAAATGACTAAAGGTGAGAGGAATTGAAAGAAAAGTTGGTATAGAACTAACATTGTTCAAGCACAAAGGTAATAAAGCGCTAGGGTCGACTTTAGTCCCCAATATGAAGCAATCGCGAAAGAATATGGAAGAAATAATATTGCAATATCCATGGAAGATAAGTTGACCAAATACTCCCTTCCAACCGCAAAAGAAAATTGCAAATACAGCCATTTCCGGATATGAAATAATTCTGTTCACCCCAACTAGATGGATTCACAGATAGGAGGAGCAGGAACAGATAGAGGCACAGGGAAGAAAGGTTGAGAATAATCCATGATTATCATATGACCACTTCGGGAGGACATATAGGCCAGTACCAGACTGTATCTAAAGCTAAGAGAAATGTACAAGTGGAAACATATGAGGAAAGAAATCAAGGTATGCATGGTTCTGCACCGCACGCGGTCCCGCGGGTGAACCCTTGTAAACAACGACGCCGACGGCGGGAGCCCACTTTTCAAACTGCACCACCCAGTTCGAGAGCGTTGACATTGACACGATCACCAGATATGGTCCATTGAATTTCTTCTTCTCCATCAAATACGTCACGAGTGCAATCGTTTGGATCGTCTTGCCAAGGCCCATCTCGTTGGCCAGGATGCCGTTCAAGTTGTTGTTGAACAGCGGTACCAGCCACTCGAGCCCCTTAATTAGGTACTCTTTCATCTTGCCGGTCACAAGGATCGATGCTTGTCCGGGACCTTTTCGTGCACCGTGTGGGCAATACTGTAGTTTCCATCACCGCCACCCGACAGTCTGACGCCTCGCAGTGCTCGTCGAGGTGCTCGATGTCGCCGCTCTCGACGATGTGGCGCTTGAGACGCTTCTTGCGGTGCACCTCGTCATCCTGTTTCTTGATCTGGTCCACCTTACGCTGCTTCACCCTCTCGGTGAGGTAGCTAATGATGTTGTCGGTTTGTGACAGAATGAGCGCTAACCGCTTCTCCTCGATAAGCTCGATAAGCTTCCGGTACCCTTCTTCGTCTCCCGCCATCAGATGCTGATGCTGGTGCGGAGGGGCCACGGACTGCTGCAGAAGCCGCTTTTGCGTATCGGCCCAACAAAACAAACATGGTCGCTGCGAAGGACTTCCGATGGCTTCCGCATAACGAATGGCCGGAGGCGTGGGGCTGAAAGTTAACTGCGGGGCAGTTGGCGGCTGAGGCCGCTCCGCTTCAAGTTTTTGCTGATTCCCCAGCTTCTCGGTGGCCCGTGGCTGTTGGAACCCTTGTCGCTCTGCTCGCTTGTAAGCCTTCACGTTTACCACCGTCTTGAGCGGCCGTTTCGGTTGTCCGACGTTCGAATGCATTTGCTGTTGCTGCTGCCCTGCG
>NW_026456665.1:0-2481 GCF_943734635.1 Anopheles cruzii | reverse complement strand
TCGTACATTGAGTGCTTGTCGGATTCTTCTTGCCTTTCGACTTTTTTGATTGATCTCCTTTGTCGACGTAGCCCGCATAAATACAAAATTATCATTACTTTTTGAACACACCTCGTACAACCAAATCTCCTATCTATCCTATCCTAATGACTAACTTTTGTATTTGTTTCTTATTTCGTTTTTTTTCTTTTCCTCCCCAGTGGACAAGGAGCATCGAGCACGATGTCTCACACGGGATTCATCAAAGCCGAACACCCGAAAACAGAAGCGTCAGAAGCAACAACCTCACAGTGAACGGCGCTCCCCTCGCAGGACATCACCACGCAATGGCCTGTGAGGCCAGTAAATCCGATACCGGCTGAAGCGGTCCGTCGTGTTCAACCGGAAGCTGGGCCTCCAGCGGATTCACAGCATCGTCGGAACGCCCTCGATACACGTCGTCCGGGAGGTGTTTCCCGCGTTGCTCAGCGTACGTAGCAGCACCCTGTTCCCGTCACCCGATGCGTGTGTCACTCACTTCATAAATTAATTTTATTCGCCGAGCAGGCCACGTTGAACGGCACCTGGCGCTGCTCCTTCGGGGTCTCGAATCGTTGCCAACCAGATACGGAACCAACCTGTTCGCGCAACCATTCGACCTCGTTCCAGGTCTCCTCGTCGTCACAGCGTCACGGCTGTTTCCAAACAGCCAAACATTGTTTTATAAGGCCAAGAGGGCTCGAAGAAACGGCAGCGCACGTCTCTTAATGCGCGTATGTATTACTTTCGGGTATCAAGTATTTATTAAACAGACTTGTGTTTGTGTAGATTGTTTTGTAAATTGTTTAGAACAACGTACTTAGGACATAAGATAACTGACAAACGGATTTTTCCGAATGACTCGAAATTCAAGGTCATCGATAACTACCCAATACCCGAACAGTGCCGATGTAATAAGGCGATTCGTCGCTTTTTACATACAGGTTTTACATACGTTTTACATACAGGTTAAAGGAAATTTGTTGAGAACTTTGCTAAGAAAGCAAAGCAAAGGGGGCAAAGAGTAGAGAAAAAAAACAGGGAATGGCCAACCCGCGATGTGGACGACAGATATACCGTCGGAAACATCGAAATGACTAAAGGTGAGAGGAATTGAAAGAAAAGTTGGTATAGAACTAACATTGTTCAAGCACAAAGGTAATAAAGCGCTAGGGTCGACTTTAGTCCCCAATATGAAGCAATCGCGAAAGAATATGGAAGAAATAATATTGCAATATCCATGGAAGATAAGTTGACCAAATACTCCCTTCCAACCGCAAAAGAAAATTGCAAATACAGCCATTTCCGGATATGAAATAATTCTGTTCACCCCAACTAGATGGATTCACAGATAGGAGGAGCAGGAACAGATAGAGGCACAGGGAAGAAAGGTTGAGAATAATCCATGATTATCATATGACCACTTCGGGAGGACATATAGGCCAGTACCAGACTGTATCTAAAGCTAAGAGAAATGTACAAGTGGAAACATATGAGGAAAGAAATCAAGGTATGCATGGTTCTGCACCGCACGCGGTCCCGCGGGTGAACCCTTGTAAACAACGACGCCGACGGCGGGAGCCCACTTTTCAAACTGCACCACCCAGTTCGAGAGCGTTGACATTGACACGATCACCAGATATGGTCCATTGAATTTCTTCTTCTCCATCAAATACGTCACGAGTGCAATCGTTTGGATCGTCTTGCCAAGGCCCATCTCGTTGGCCAGGATGCCGTTCAAGTTGTTGTTGAACAGCGGTACCAGCCACTCGAGCCCCTTAATTAGGTACTCTTTCATCTTGCCGGTCACAAGGATCGATGCTTGTCCGGGACCTTTTCGTGCACCGTGTGGGCAATACTGTAGTTTCCATCACCGCCACCCGACAGTCTGACGCCTCGCAGTGCTCGTCGAGGTGCTCGATGTCGCCGCTCTCGACGATGTGGCGCTTGAGACGCTTCTTGCGGTGCACCTCGTCATCCTGTTTCTTGATCTGGTCCACCTTACGCTGCTTCACCCTCTCGGTGAGGTAGCTAATGATGTTGTCGGTTTGTGACAGAATGAGCGCTAACCGCTTCTCCTCGATAAGCTCGATAAGCTTCCGGTACCCTTCTTCGTCTCCCGCCATCAGATGCTGATGCTGGTGCGGAGGGGCCACGGACTGCTGCAGAAGCCGCTTTTGCGTATCGGCCCAACAAAACAAACATGGTCGCTGCGAAGGACTTCCGATGGCTTCCGCATAACGAATGGCCGGAGGCGTGGGGCTGAAAGTTAACTGCGGGGCAGTTGGCGGCTGAGGCCGCTCCGCTTCAAGTTTTTGCTGATTCCCCAGCTTCTCGGTGGCCCGTGGCTGTTGGAACCCTTGTCGCTCTGCTCGCTTGTAAGCCTTCACGTTTACCACCGTCTTGAGCGGCCGTTTCGGTTGTCCGACGTTCGAATGCATTTGCTGTTGCTGCTGCCCTGCG
>NW_026456664.1:0-2481 GCF_943734635.1 Anopheles cruzii | reverse complement strand
AAAGGCAGAGTAAATGTTAAGCAAAAGCTTAGCTAAACCCAAAAAAACCATGCGAGATGACATCGGTCGCAGCGAGACTACTGAAGAAAATGCTTACCATTTCACTGCTCTCGAGTGGTTCATCGCGGACTGAAAGCGAAAGCCATGGGCCAATATCGGATTTGAAGTTTCGACATTCTGCTCCATTCTGTGTATAGTAGACTAATGCTGATGCTGATGATAGACTTCAGAGCACGACTGTCCACAAATTCGTTTATGATTTACAGACCTTTACATACACCTAGAGGGTGGACACAGAGCGAGAAACCTGTGGAGTGACTCGGACACTCCAATCCGGCGGCACTCGGATTACTCGCGACTCTATGCGCTGTGCTGTGTGCGATACTGTAAGGCGGAATTCATAATCAAAATCAAAATGAGCTAGACCATGGCAGAAGAAAAAGACATAAGGAGAACATATACTGTAAAAAGAAAACAGGAAAACCCACTAACTAATAATTCAAGTACTAAACCTAAAAGTGTACGGAAATGTGCAAGTTTTTATAAAGGATTCACGCTCATCGCGCTCATCGTTTTGTCGTACGATTTGAGTTGCTTGCAGCCGAGTTTGGGAAGCGTTTGAATTCTACTGATCGAGCCAGGACGGCGGACATTGACATGTTAGTTAGATAAAAAAAAACACACACCCCTTCTCACATTTAAACACCCGAAACACAAAAAGTCAAAACATATACTTTGTTAGGTTTAGCGCACGGTTTTCGGTTTACAAGAAATACATAGAACCAGTTTTTATTCTTGAATATTTAAGGCTAAGACAAAAAGGTGATGAGAAAGAACGAAAAAAAAACCAAAAGCACATTGCAAGTAAAAGACATGATTCAATTGATTTTGCTTCGAGCAAGCACACAGTGTAAAGAAGTGTCAACGAGAGACAAAGTTTGGTCAGTGAAGCTAAGCCGAGCTTGTCGATAGAACTTGATAAAAAGATGGTAAGCAAGTGACCACGCTATGTTTGTGTGCTATGCCAAGCACGGGCTGAGAAACAAACGAGCATTGTAAACACACTCACACAAACACAAAATTGCATATATTAACTGTGTATAATTACACTATAATCATGATTTGAATCTGAAACTTGAATTTGAATAATCGCGCTGCGTGAATGAAGAAAAAAATTGCGAATCCAACTCACACAAACTCCCGTACCAGTCATGCCAAGTGGTTAGTTATTTCAAATGCGTAGCCTCTTTTCTTTAGCTTACAGGACGCCCAGTGACCCCATCAATTGTAATGCAGTACTCAAAGAAAGGAAACCTATAACTGTCTGCTCGGAAGCATCGGAATAATTAGCCTTCAATTTATTTGATATCTGTAAGTGCATCTCTGTACATTGATATAGAAAAAAATGTGGCTATAACATAGAAACGGCGCATACTAACAGGTAACAAACACATTCATTACGTCAGCAACAACAAATTCATGCACACAATAATATGTACGCGATTATAATTGAACCAAACGTGCAAATATGAGTGAACGAGAAATAAAGGAGAAAAGACATTCGGAAATAAAGTTTCACATGAGTTTATTGAATGTTTGACCATCGAGTGCTTATATCAACATCCACCGTACATCGTTTTGTTTGTATTTTTACGCAACATGCCCTTTCTTCCGCTTTTCACTTATGCAACGCAAGAAACTAATGTCCTACATCCGAGCGCACATGAGGACATTTTTTCGTCGACAAATCTAAACAACCCGGACGGTTCCAATTAAACCGAAGTGGAACCACTTTTCCTTTCGATAAGGCCGACCTTTCATCCGCTCATTAATCACTTCCAGAGGGCAGGCTCCAAACAGGCAACTCTCACCGTCATCGTTGCCTTGTACCGCTGCTGCCGAGATGTATCTGTCTGCCTGTTTGCTTCCGCTGAGGACCGCTGTGGGTTCCGATTTCATACAGCCGAAACCGCCGGCCAAAATCGATCCCACAAAAAAGGACCATGACCCTGAGTGAGAAGCGTGAAAAAAAAACTGAAAACACATGCTTCTGGAAACGGAACCACGGAAAGTAAACCATCAGCGCACAAAAAGCATGCGGCTTGCCCTCGGTTCCCATATAAATTAATATTTGTTTAATTGATAAAGTGTAATGCGTTGTCAGATGTCAGGAGAACTGATTTATTGCCCCAAACATGTTAATTATGTGTGCGCCAACGAACGAAAGCGTAGTAACGTGACGCAGGAAACTCGGAAGACACGAAACAAGGAAGCCACCGAAACTACGATTGATTTTGATGCGCTTGGATATGTTTCTCGCTGTATGCAAAAGCGTAACTTCCGGAACGGTTCCGACGCCAGATGCAGCCACAGCTGCTGCCAGGGACCGGTAAGGAACGTCAACCTGATACAACGACAAACTTGTCCGCCGATATTTGAGGTTCCGAGGTGGAAACGCAAGGAGGGACGACCCGCACATTC
>NW_026456663.1:0-2482 GCF_943734635.1 Anopheles cruzii | reverse complement strand
AATTTGAATTCGAGAATAGACTCGCAAATGGAATGCTCATGATGCCGATTCCCTCGACACATCCGAAAACTGCCTGATGAATAGTAAACAAACACAAACACCAATATCCATTTAGCTTAAGCATAAAATTTTATTGCCACTTCGAGAACGATTTTACCCAATGGATATTCCATTGTAACCTGGTCCTAAATACAAACAGTACCTGTCTTACAAGATTCATCTCACTTAAACTAGCTAATACCGTCAATTTATAAGTTACAATTTTGCAGCCACTACACTACCAGATCGCGCCTTCCAGTTCCGGTGTTTGGTGAGAATAAATAGGCATAGAAAGCTAGCACGTAACCCTAACACATACGACTCTTTGGTCTAACACTAAAGGACTGGCGAGAGTCCTGGGAATACTTCGGTAATCAGTTTCGCACCACTCTTCCACGCCAACCGATGCTTTATCGGGGATCAAACACAGGGCCGTAAAACAGCGGCAGTCCGGTGGAATCGTGTCTCACGTACAGCAGGAACGGTGTGTTGCCATTGAAAAACGCTGGCGATCCGATACGATCGATAAGCGCAGCCGTAGCAGCGGCCCCTTCGGTTCCTTCCTCATCAACCGAGAGGTCCAACTTGTGTATGATCTGGTTGACGTACGGTTTCTGGCCACCGTTGCCCGCCGGAAACATGTTCGTCAGATCGCTCTTGGCGGGGCTGAAGATCGAATTGAAACCGAGCCGCTGGAAGGACTGGGTCAGATCGACACTACTCCGCAGGTGCATCTTCGGCAGTCGGACGCTCGTCTTCTGCAGCTTCATGCGGCCGATCAGCGTGTCGAGCGTTTTTCCATTGAGCGTAGCCTGAAGCCGTCGAATCGCCGCCCGGCTCGAGTTTGCCGGTTGGATCAGATACATGGTGGTGGTGTCGTCGCGGTACGGAAGTCCCAGAATCGTCACATCCGCCGCATCGCGGGTCCGGTGGAACGGTAAGCAGGCACTGAGAGTCATCAGCTTCACGCGGTACGACGGACCGTCGAAACCGTCCGGGAAGAAGGGACCGTCGCGCGTTGACAGCCCGTCGAACTGATTCCTCCACTTGGCCTTAAAGTAGAGCGCGTTCGCGACCACCATCCCGGAGTTGCCACCTAGCGGGCCCTCGATCATTTTGTTGATCCTGCCAGCGGTCATGTGGCTCACCCATTGGTTGATGGTCGCGGGTGCGTCGTCCGCGTTCAGGTCCAATGGATGCACCAGCGCGCCGTAGATTTCACGCGCCAACCTCACGTACTGCTGATGAATCGGTAGCCCGGTTTGGTAGAATATGCCGTTGGCCACCCGATTGATTTGAGATCTAATGGAACACGGAACACGAACACAGTTAAAAATGTAGCCAATCTCCAACGTAGGAAAGGGCCATACGCAGCTAGTGACACTTACTTTGGGGTCGGAGTTGATCGTTCGTCTGCGTAATCGTAATCGTCCTCCTTCGGGCAGGTCTGGCGGCGCCACGGTTCCTGCAGCGCATCGATCGGTGTCGGTGACATCAGGTTAGCCAGCACTCCTCCGTAGCTGCGGTGTAGCTGCTTCCATTCCATGCCCGGCGGTATGAGTACCTTGCTGAACTCGGCATGCGTGGCCCCCTTCGAGCCGAGGTACAACAGGTGGGCCACCATGGAGACGCTGAGTGGCGAGAACAGCTCCGCTTTGCTCTGCTGCTGCACCATCGTGTTGCTGAGCCGTATCATGAAATCCACCACCGACTGCGCTACCCGCGGATCATTCTGCGGTGGCTGGGCGAAGCTGGTGCGTGGCTTGGGAGTGCGGACCGGAGCGACCGTCGTTGGGCCCGTGTCGGCTCCTAGCCGCGACGCGAAATTCCGCGTTGTCTTGCGTACCAACGGTGTGTAGCTGGTCGTATATCGGCGGGACCACTGACCATCGGCCACTGCTACCAGCAGAAGACATAGCGTGAACGAAACTGTTTGGTAGGACTTCATTGTAGCTGTTAAATAAAATTAGGAACAGGATTATTTGATTATTAATAAAGCGGATGATTTAGTGCCGAAGACCTCAGAAAGCATCCAGAGGGTCGCAGAGGGTAAGAGCAACCAGAAGTGACCGGTTTGTGGGCGTGATCTGTTTCGCAACTACTGGAACGTTGGCACTTGTTATTCGCCTTTAACTGGTACGAAACACACAAACAGGCCTTGCCAGTTATCGACGGAAATTCCCAAACCAGCGGAAAATACACCGTGGCCGCGTGACGCCTGATGTAGAGTCGTGCCTCCCGTAGGCAGCGATCATAAATCTGCAGTTCAAACCAAACACCGCACGTTACCCGACGCTGCAAACGGAGACGGTACGTGATGGAACGAATTTTAATTAATATAAAGTTCTGCGAAGTGTCTCAATCAGGAGATGGCATTCGAGGCACGTCGCCGCAGGCAGTGATCGAAGGAGAACGAGAATCGCAATTGACACAAACTCTTGAT
>NW_026456662.1:0-2489 GCF_943734635.1 Anopheles cruzii | reverse complement strand
AACAGAAACCCAAATATTTACAAAACATGTACCGAGCGCGCAACAAAAACACCGCCCGGCCAGAGCCGTGCGGAAAAACCAAACGACAACCCAAGCAACCGAAACTAAAAACATGAAACGACAACCCAAGCAATCGAAACTAAAAACATGTACCAATCTGCAACCCGAGCCATCGAAACTATAAACATGTACCAAACTGCAACCCGAGCAGTCGCAAGTAAAAACAGATCACCCATTTGTAAACACTAATTAACCTACAAGAAACACAGACCCCGGGAACGCACTAAAAGATCAGTATAAATAAAGTAACAATTTTGACAATGATCATGTGGTGGAACCGACCAACCATTTTTAGTTGCAACATTGTTGCAACTAGCGCGCGCTATCCAGAGTGCACGTTATGCTAACGTTAGCATAACGTGACCAACGGAAAGAACGGAAGCCTGAGAACGCTCGGGTTGTCTGCGCGTGTCTGCGCGTCTCTGGAATGCGCGCCCGGTAAGCCACCACCGTGAGAATAGTTTACGTCCAAGAAACGCTGACGCGGCTGTCTGCTACAAGCCGCGTCGCGCTTGAGACAGTTAGGAACTAATCGTAAGAAACGACCAATGTTAGTCTTAAGCGAAACACGGACCGGACTGAAGGTCCGAGCAACTAAGCTCCTGCCCCCGCGGGCAGAAATAAATAATAATTAAAATAGATCATAAAGTGTTTCTTTTATGATTCCCACTAGTGAAGGATAGGAAAACTTATCACATGGCGATCCTGCCAGATCCGAGTAGGACCCCTGGAGAAAGTGTGAAGTGTTACCCAGTGCTACCGCACTCGAACCCAGCGGAGCTGGTCGAGTAATCATCGTGCGTGCGTGCGTGCGTGCGCGCGTATGTGTGTGTGTGTGTGTTACGGACACGACAAGTGCCGTCATGCCATTTTTGGGCTCGCTGTCGCTCGAGCCCTACTGTTGCTGCTGTTGCTGCCTCATTTGCGGTTGCGAACAACCCTATTGGTGCCGTTTCCCACCTTGCGCACGTGCTTGTAGCCTTTGGGCCTTAGCAGGTTGGAGCAGCCGCGCGCTGCAAAGCCTAACAACCATGGACAGCCAACTGTTTCTGTTCGGAAAGTGGCTTGCCGAGTACATCTACAGAAGTATTTTCACAGACAGAGAAGCGGTGCTCGCCGAAATCGAGCAATTGAAGCAACAGCTAATGCGGGACACATTGGAGGAAGAAAAAAAGAGAGAAACCGCCGCGTTGATAGAAAAACAAAAAGAACAGGCAAACTTAGACGAAATTTGGGAAGAAATCTGGGACTAGTCCTGTGCCCGTGTGTGTGTGGTGTGATGTTGTGGTGTGTGATTACGCCTGTGAACTAATGTCACAACTAATGTTGTGACTACGAGTCTGTGTTAGTTGAGCTTGGTGACCTTCTGTTCTAGTGTCCGCAGGCAAAATGGGAAGACCCAACTCCAAGCCCGAGGCGAACGTAAAAGGTGACCACGACATCACCATTATAAACAATCAAGGCGTGCACACTGAGTTCCACATCAGTCACGACCTTAAGTTAAACGCGATCCTAGCGGTAGTAATCCTACAGCTAGCTTTTAGTGTGTACCGTTGGTACCACAAACGTGTAACTAAGCGCGCTTTCGAAAAAGCGTGCAAGTCCACGGATGCACTGGACAAGGTGTAAAGGACAAGGCTGTGTGTTGCACGGAAATGCGCTGGACAAGGTGTAAAGGACAAGGCTGGCGTAGTGTGTGTGGCACGGGAAGGCGCTGCACTTTTGGCGTTTGATGCGGTGTGGCGCGATATGGAAACCCTAGCGGTGTGACCGTCGCTGGTGGAGGCGCATTCCAGAGATCGCAGAGAGCAACAAGGAATCGTCATCGTAGTCGTCGTCGTAGTCGTCATCATTTTCGTCAGCGTTACCGTCATCGACATCGTCGCCGTCGCCGCTGCCGTTGCCGCTGCGAGTTCGCTGCCGACGCCGTTTTGCTGCGGAGGCCGCCTGACATGACGTCCGCCCCCGGATAGCGCCGGACCGGCGAAATACGATGAGTAGTTGCGATCCCATATTTTAATTTTTTTTTTTTTTTTTTGACAAGTTTAATTGTTAAAGTTTTAAAGTTTTTTTATTTGGTTTTTTTTTTTTTTACCAAAAGTAGAGCATAATTTCAATGCCCTATGGAACGATTCCTTGCGGCAGGCGATATTCTCAATAAGACCTTGCAAAGTTTAAAAAGGCATCGAAATTTTATCCCTGCCACTAAACAGAGGAAAATAGAGGAAATAAGGACCCTTCTTGCCGAAGCAAAATTGTTCGTTCACGTATCGAGTGAAAGTGATCCAGAGACGTAACCAACGACTTCGAGTTTTACTCTTCTCACTCCCCAAGGAAGCTAGACGCCCCGGACCCACCGTAAGGCTCTATGCTATCCCATCATAGGTGTACCGTGTAGAGGAAACACACCCCAAAGTGTCTTTCCCTCA
>NW_026456661.1:0-2489 GCF_943734635.1 Anopheles cruzii | reverse complement strand
AATTTGAATTCGAGAATAGACTCGCAAATGGAATGCTCATGATGCCGTTTTCCTCGACACATCCGAATGCTGCCTAATGAATAGTTAACAAACACAAATACCAACATCCATTTAGCTTAAGCATAAAATTTTATTGCCACTTCGAGAACGATTTTACCCAATGGATATTCCATTGTAACCTGGTCCTAAATACAAACAGTACCTGTCTTACAAGATTCATCTCACTTAAACTAGCTAATACCGTCAATTTATAAGTTACACAATTTTGCAGCCACTACACTACCAGATCGCGCCTTCCAGTTCCGGTGTTTTGTGAGAATAAATAGGTATAGAAAGCTAGCACGTAACCCTAACACATACGACTCTTTGGTCTAACACTAAAGGACTGGCGAGAGCCCTGGGAATACTTCGGTAATCAGTTTCGGACCACTCTTCCACGCCAACCGATGCTTTATCGGGGATCAAATACAGGGCCGTAAAACAGCGGCAGTCCGGTGGAATCGTGTCTGACGTACAGCAGGAACGGTGTGTTGCCATTGAAGAACGCTGGCGAGCCGATGCGATCGATAAGCGCAGCCGTAGCAGCGGCCCCTTCGGTTCCTTCCTCATCAACCGAGAGGTCCAACTTGTGTATGATCTGGTTGACGTACGGTTTCTGGCCACCGTTGCTCGCCGGAAACATGTTCGTCAGATCGCTCTTGGCGGGGCTGAAGATCGAATTGAAACCGAGCCGCTGGAAGGACTGGGTCAGATCGACACTACTTCGCAGGTGCATCTTCGGCAGTCGGACGCTCGTCTTCTGCAGCTTCATGCGGCCGATCAGCGTGTCGAGCGTTTTTCCATTGAGCGTAGCCTGAAGCCGTCGAATCGCCGCCCGGCTCGAGTTTGCCGGTTGGATCAGATACATGGTGGTGGTGTCGTCCCGATACGGAAGTCCCAGAATCGTCACATCCGCCGCATCGCGGGTCCGGTGGAACGGTAAGCAGGCACTGAGAGTCATCAGCTTCACGCGGTACGACGGACCATCGAAACCGTCCGGGAAGAAGGGACCGTCGCGCGTTGACAGCCCGTCGAACTGATTCCTCCACTTGGCTTTAAAGTAGAGCGCATTCGCGACCACCATCCCGGAGTTGCCACCTAGCGGGCCCTCGATCATTTTGTTGATCTTGCCAGCGGTCATGTGGCTCACCCACTGGTTGATGGTCGCGGGTGCGTCGTCCGCGTTCAGGTCCAATGGATGGACCAGCGCGCCGTAGATTTCACGCGCCAGCCTCACGTACTGCTGATGAATCGGTAGCCCAGTTTGGTAGAATATGCCGTTGGCCACCCGATTGATTTGAGATCTAACGGAACACAGAACACGCACACAGTTAAAAATGTAGCCAATCTCCAACGTAGGAAAGGGTCGTACGCAGCTTAGCTGGTGACACTTACTTTGGGGCCGGAGTTGATCGTTCGTCTGCGTCATCGTAGTCGTCCTCCTTCGGGCAGGTCTGGCGGCGCCATGGTTCCTGCAGCGCATCGATCGGTGTCGGTGACATCAGGTTAGCCAGTACGCCTCCGTAGCTGCGGTGTAACTGCTTCCACTCCATGCCCGGCGGTATAAGTACCTTGCTGAACTCGGCATGCGTGGCCCCCTTCGAGCCGAGGTACAACAGGTGGGCCACCATGGAGACGCTGAGTGGCGAGAACAGCTCCGCCTTGCTCTGCTGCTGCACCATCGTGTTGCTGAGCCGTATCATGAAATCCACCACCGACTGCGCTACACGCGGATCATTCTGCGGTGGCTGGGCGAAGCTGGTGCGTGGCTTGGCAGTGCGGACCGGAGCGACCGTCGTTGGGCCCGTGTCGACTCCTAGCCGCGACGCGAAATTCCGCGTTGTCTTGCGTACCAACGGTGTGTAGCTGGTCGTATATCGGCGGGACCACTGACCATCGGCCAATGCTACCAGCAGAAGGCATAGCGTGAACGAAACTGGTTGGTAGGACTTCATTGTAGCTGTTAAATAAAATTAGGAACAGGATTATTTGATTATTAATAAAGCGGATGATTTAGTGCCGAAGACCTCAGAAAGCATCCAGAGAGTCGCAGAGGGAACCAGAAGTGACCGGTTTGTGGGCGTGATCTGTTTCGCAACTACTGCAACGTTGGCACTTGTTATTCGCCTTTAACTGGTACGAAACACACAAACAGGCCTTGCCAGTTATCGACGGAAATTCCCAAACCAGCGGAAAATACACCGTGGCCGCGTGACGCCTGATGTAGAGTCGTGCCTCCCGTAGGCAGCGATCATAAATCTGCAGTTCAAACCAAACACCGCACATTGCCCAACGCTGCAAACGACGATGGTACGTGATGGAACGAATTTTAATTAATATAAAGTTCTGCGAAGTGTCTCAATCAGGAGATGGCATTCGAGGCACGTCGCCGCAGGCAGCAGTCAGTGATCGAAGGAGAACGAGAATCGCAATTGACACAAACTCTTGAT
>NW_026456660.1:0-2490 GCF_943734635.1 Anopheles cruzii | reverse complement strand
TCCATGATGGCGGATTTACCAGACGAAGTAGGTGGACCCATGATGGCCGATTTACCAGACGAAGTAAGTGATTCAAAGTGTTTGACCAAATCGATTGTGTCGAGTAATAAGTGATTCATTTTTACAGATGTGGTGCTGCATTTTCGACCACCTGGACGTGAAAGAATTGAAGGTGGCTTCCCTGGTGTGTCGGAGGTGGTCATCTTTAACATTTTCTGGACGACGCATGAAGCGCGTAGTATTACATATCAATACTGTTCAAGGTCAATTCCAACTGGACAGCAAAAGAAAATATGAGAACGTCAAACTCTATTCAAGCCAAGCTATGCGTCCGTGCGCATATTCCAAGTTTCGAGAGATATTGCTGAGATTGCGCAATGTTCAAAGTTTAGAAATTGATGCTGGAGGTCTAAAAACTAACGATCAATTCATTTCCGATTCATCTCCATCATGGCCGGTCTTGGAAAAATTGAAAGAGCTGAAGTTTGGAACATGCTATCTGTGTTGGCCATCAGAAGCCTTAAATTGGATTGAAATCGCGCCTTATTTACAATCTTTGGAGATGGGCTGTTTTTCAAAACGTCAACTATCTATATACGAACACTTCAAAGAACAATTAAGACATATTTCGGTGGATCTTCGTAACAGTGGCATTACCATTGATTTTTTGAAACTGAGTTTTCCTCGTTTAGAAGGGTTGGAATTAAATCAATATTTCGATGAGCAACATTCCGAATCAACGCGGAATATTCTACAAAGGCATCCCCGTCTTCGACGACTCAAAATCATCGGCGGTGAAATTGACGAAAGGCTCATTACAACCGTTACAAGGCACTGTAAGTTGTTGACCGAGTTGATTGTTTATACGAACTGCGAGATGTCCGAAGGGTCGTTCGAATCCTTGGCGCAATTAACTAAATTGGAAGTAAGCAATATTATATGAATAATTCTTTTGGGAAAATATATTATAATATTATTTTTTGCAGCATCTCTCATTTAGTGGATTCGATGAAGTTTTTTTCAATGTAGGCATGCTTCATGGATGTGGAACAATTCCTTCCCTCAAATCATTCGATTTAAGTTATCCGTTCTATTCTGTTGGTGTGGATTTTTGGAAGAAATTCTTTCAAATTGCTCCCCAAATAAGCAGCTTGACGACGGTCGTAGATACCCCAACTTTACATTTCATCTCCGAAAACTTCAAGAATCTCAGATATTTAAAATTGCGTTTTGATTTCCATTATCAGGTGAGCTACAAATTGCATTCTTTTGTTGCCAGTGTGGTTACTGTATTCATTTCAATATCCTTTTGCAGGGGGAAAGCGATGACTGGGCCAAAATTGACCAGTTACCTCTTCTGGAAAAACTTCATTTAGAAACATGGCCGATACATAATTTTGTTTGGCATCACAGCAATGTTCGTTGCTTGACATTGGCTTTGTGTTTTAAGGTAAGTGCGTACGAATTCAGGAGCAAAGAAATTGATATAAGCTTGTTATTTTATCTAATCTATTGCTTTTTCGTGGCGAGAAGTTAACGGACAAAAAGCTTCTCAAGGTACTAGAACGGTTCCCCATGCTGAAACGATTGACAATTGACGAATGTGACTTGGTATCTGTGGCTGGCATCAACATGTTACAAAAATTAATTCCAACGTGTAGAATAGACCTAGATAAGCAACGATTCTATCCGCTGGCTTGAAAATACGATGAAACTGAATGTTAGGAATATTTCGTTGTATGTTAGCTGTAAATACTTTTTTTTTGGAAATGAAAGGGTGAATTTCATTGTTAAGCTACGTAATGTTCATTTTTACCACTGACAGCGCCAGTCAGCTTCATTGGCCAGAAAGAAAATTTCAACAGCCTTCGCCATCATATATAAAATAGCATTCCGATGAGTGTCAGTATCACCTTTCCATTAAAAAATTTTAACTCCGCAAAATGACCACGCGTTTACTGCACACCGACGTTAACGTTACGTTTTCAATTGGATTTTAATGAGTTTAGTGCCCAAGTTGTGGCATCGCTTGGTCTTCTTTATAAACATTTACAGTTAGTTTAAACGGTACGGCAATTTAAAACGCAAAAAATAGAGCAACTACCAAGAAAGTTATCTATAAAAAATCTGAATTCAAGATAGGATTGAATGCACAAAAGAAGAAACGAAAGAGGCAAGAAGAGAAAGAGGGAAGAAGAGGATAACCTTGTTGCAGTTCATTATCAAAGTTCACATCGCACGTGCAGAGAAAGTAATAAATGTGACCGAGTTAATTGTTCTATCGATTCTAAAAATCCGGTTCTTAGTTTCGACTCCTCTCCATAATTTCATCCGGAGTTGCTCCACCGATTCATCGCTTCACAATTTTGTGCAAGAACGCGCCGTATTGTTTGACTGTTGCAGTGTTAGAAGTTTCTCGACGCGACAAAAGAATTAGTTGGTGTCCATGATGGCGGATTTACCAGACGAAGTAGGTGGACCCATGATGGC
>NW_026456659.1:0-2490 GCF_943734635.1 Anopheles cruzii | reverse complement strand
TTTTGTAATTGCTCGCAATGCGAGTATTCTTTCTTTGTCGACGAAGGCGAACCCATTTCGAGTGTGTAGCAGTTTCGGTGTCCAGCATGACGTGCGCCAAACATGTAATTTGAAGACACATTTATGTCAGACAAGTAACTGGGTTTGTTAGCTTTAATGCTCGCCACATATATAGGGTTTGTTTGAAATCGATAAACAATATAGCTTCGAAATGATCGAGATGGTGATCGAGCATATATGTTTTGATGGGTAATGCTAACAAAGAATTTATACATAAACCTTAAGGTATATAAGACTTCTAAAATATATGTTTTATCAATAAGACAATTATTTGAATTAAAAACAAACCAACTAATGCATAGATGTAAATGATAGGAAATGAGTCAAAATGTAGTTGAAAACAATTCAGCTGTTTCTTTTACTGTGACCAAAAACGAACGGGAAATAGTTTTTTTTCGATTAATGTGTGTCGAAAATTGGAGAGAATTGCATTGCATTCTATGTTTACATAGAACAGGGACTATGTTAAAGGTCAAATGACATAGATTCAAATTAAAGATTTTTTTGGTTATAAACAAATTTCATTCCGTACCGTACCGTTGAACAAAATGAAGAAACAACCAAGTAAGGCACTGTAAATCGTATAAAAAATTGTCGACCAATTTCTAAATTCACATAAATCACCACTCATCTACATAGACGCAAAGAAAATTGATTTTCCCTCATTCTTTTCTCACGATACGGAGGACATTTTGAACATCGTACGTTTATGTTTATGCCATTCCTCAAAGAGCCGTTTATTCCTTTCACAATCTTTGTCACGATTGTTTTAGATTATCCATATCATGCGTGCGTTCTTGGCTTATTCATGTCCACGAGCTGGCCGCGCTCTACGCGAACCTCACTTTTTCTGGCCACCCACCGTTTTGTTGGAGCATTTCCGCTTTGCTTTGTTCCCCGGGTCGCGATGTTGTTACATCGTGATTTCGTACGAGAGAGACCGTTAAACAAAACGAGCCACTTGCAAAATATTATTGAGAGTATAAAAATTAACCAGAGCGAAGTGGAACAGGCCATCAAACCGGACCAGCGCGGGTCGGGCGGCATAGCATAACTTTACCATCGGGCGAAAGTACACAGCGCGTCCCCGGCGCCGTCTAGTGGAAACTCATCCAGTTCAACAAAAATAAACTTTTAGTAGCTTCATTTCGGTCCGGTTCCACCGTATATAGCTCCGGCTGGCGGAGCCACTTCGTCGGGTTGGGGCCTTTTTTTGTTTCCGTGCCTTCATTACTTCCTGGAAGCATCACCAGGCGCCTCCATCAGCCAAAAGTGCCATCAAATAAAAGCCCTCCCCCACTGTCATGGGCCAGCGGCCACCACAACCACACGTTATGGCCGAACAGTGGAACGGGGTTCGCTGGCTCGGTCACGGCTCGTGACTTTCCTTCACGGAGTCGCGGTAAAAACTGGTAAAATATGACCAATGAAATATTGAAATGCACCGTAAAGAAGGTGATTCGGATCACGGGCACGTTTCGGGCACGGACCCGCCAGTGTACTGAAGCGAAGCGAGTAAAATACGACCATCCGGACAAAAAAACACACCTCTTCATGCAATGGAAGCCATCGGTGTCGACAACCCGTCGCTTTGACGCTTCTTCGAATTTTTCCACGCTGGCCCTCCGTGTGGCAAGTTGCACTTTTCTCTCGCGCACTAGAAAAGGCGTTCTTGGAAACTCGCCCTGATCGATGGAAGTCTAGCGAGAAAGCAACCGAACCGTCTGGCACCCAGCCGAAAGATGTTCGTGTTCGGGGCTCCACAACGGGACAGAAATAAAAGAAAATTTATGTAATGTGCAGTTACAGCATCGGATATCTGTTTCTATTGGCCCCGTTTGGCGCCCGCACGCCCGAAAGTGCCTGCCGCAAGCTGTCAGGTATTGTCATTGGGTAGCGGAAACCTAATCCTCCGCGGGGCCACGCCAGGGCAGGCCAGGGAGGGAAAAGAAAAATGAACCGTAAAAAAAAACGAATCCCAAAAACAACACAAGAATCCTGGCGATGCCACCTGCTTATCTCGTGCGCTGTTCTTTTCCACCCCGGCAACATCAAACGAATAGCGCTCGCTTCGGATGGTTAGAAAACAGTGGAAAACTCGAAAGGAAAACACAAACATAAGCAGCCGGGCCGGGCGAGTCCGGGGGCGGCCTAAGCCGGAAGCCGGGGTCCCCGGAAGCATCCGCCCCGGAAGCATCATGGGTGAAGCAGGGTGAAGATTGTTGTGCGCTTTTAGTGTCGAGCCAAAACAAAGCCAACAGTTTTTCCGCCTGCCCACCCGATCCCCCGCCACACCCTGCCTTTGCCTGGATGCCTTCAGCACTCGCGCCCGGAATGCGTCTCTCGGTTTCCACCTCGGTGTGGACTTCAAACGGTGCCGGGATACGAGATAGAAGCACCCGGTTCCCAGCCCGATAGGATGTGCCAGGA